>NC_086118.1:52707186-52983334 GCF_963921235.1 Mobula hypostoma
TGGAATTTGACCAGACCACCCTCTTGTGATGTTGGTTGTCACTTGTTTCACTGAAAGCATTAAGAATTCACCAGTTCTTCTTTGAAAAGTGCCCTAGAAATGGTCATACTTATCTGTCAGAGTTAATAGGAAACAGAGTGACAGTCTCACGTACATCTCTGTCCAATAATTCAGAAACCGTTGTGGAATTTGTTTTGCAGCAGCAGTATAGTGCTCTAAGTTACAAAAAGAAATCTATAAGAACTGGTAAGTACTGAAACAGAGCAAAATAGACAAGTAATGTTCATGGACGGTTCAGAAATCTGATGCTGCAGGGACAATGTTTCTAAAGAATTCAGTGTGGCCTCAGGTTGCTGCAGCTCCTCAGTGATGGTTAATGAGAGGAGGGGATGCTTTGGATAGTGAGGGTCTTTAATGATGGATGCTGCTCTCTTGAGGCTGCACCTTTAGAGGATGTTCTCGATGCTGGGGAAGCTAGTGTCCATGATGGAGCTGCTGAGTTTACAACCCTCTGCAACTTTTTTCTGATCTTGTGCGGTGGAGCCCCCCAACTATGCAGTGGTGCAACTAGTCAGAATGCTCTTTACAGTGCCTGGTGACCAGTAACATTGCAGCTTCTGTTCACTGGGGCCCTCACACTGAAATGTTCAGTAGCATTACTTTTTTATATTAAAAAACATGAAGTAAGTGTATTGTAGTAATAAATAGTAATTCCAAGAGACCAAACAATTGGCTTGATTGTCACAACCAAAGTCCAAGCTGTCAGATAAGGTTTTGATGTAATGCAGTCTTGATTAACTGCCTGGGTAAGTCCAACTGTACTGTAAGAGGACTCCAGAGAGGTGCCAAGAGTGATTTATTGCAGAGAAGGTGTGCTGGACAAACTGATTTAGATGTGTCTTGATCTATGCTCCCTTTGGTTTTCATGCCACCAGCCCTCCCTAAGAGACAGAAAATGAAGAGGCCGGAAGGCGGTGGGTGTGGCAGAGCAGGAGAGATTGCTCTGGCAGTGTTTTATCACAACCTTTGAGAAGTAATTCTGCCAGTAATTGCAATTTTGAGTATCATATAAACCATTAATGATGAAGTTGTTTCATGACTGCACATCATGCAAAAGGTGAGGAACCTCTCAGATGTATTTGTACACTTGGGCCTGCTTCAGTGTGTACATATAATTGTGCAATGAACTGTGTAGAATTTGCAATTCACTTTTATCTAACTGAGATCCTTTACCGTTCTAGTTTTTAATGCTGGCGGAAACTCTGGCACAAGAGCGGCAGAAAGTTCACATGCGAGAGGCAGCACAGAACAAGGTAGTGTTTCTTTTTCCCATTTATTATGCACCAGGAGGAGGCCATTAGGTCCTTTGTTGGCTTACAGTAGAGCAATCTTATGTCACCTGTTGATCTACCCTCTCACATTCCCGTTGTGTTCCCTGTGGATCTTCCCCCATCCCCAGTGGATGTAGTTTTTCAGTAAACAATTAATCTACCAATACATGGGTATTTTCTGGGACATGCAAAGAAACAACTGGAAACATTGCTCTGGTTTAGTCCAGTAGATCCTGCCTAACCAGGTTACATATCACTGTAGAAGCCCACTTTGTTCACAGTACCAGAACATCACTAGCAGAACTAGTATTTGTCATTCTCCAAGTTGTTCCCAAAAGTTATCTTGCTGGTCATTTCAAAGATGCCCCATTTCTCAAGCTGAGACAAAATTCTCAGCTTTGATGCCCCGTGGGAAATGGATGGCTTGTAACAATATCTCACAGCCTCCTTTAGTGCTCCTGTAAAGATGGACAGTGGTAGTCAAGGCAAGAATTCCATGTGTGAACTTTTCTCTAAACCATCTAATTGAAGATGTTTAATTTCAGCCATAAGTAGAAGCTGCAGTGATGCCCCAGCCCCAGCTATTGACTACTCCACTGCATTCGCCCTTTCTTCATTAGGGTCCATCTTCCTGTTGAAGTGAAATTTCCAGTCATCACTTATCGCTCTTCAGCAAATTTAAAAGTTAATTTGTATCATGGTTGTAGTACTGCTGCTGTTTAGTTTTTAAGACTTTTAAAAGAAATGGAAAATGGAATGAGAGTAACCTAGCAAAAAATATTAACAGAAATGGAAAAGACAGGGCAAATATGGGTTCCTTACAGACCAATTCAAGACAGGAAAATCATGTTTGATGAATCTATTGATGTTCTTTGAGGGTGCAGGAGAGTAAATGAAGGGGAAAGAAATGGGAATAACTGATGTCCACCGCCTGCTCTACTGTCGTGATGAAGCCACACTCAGGTTGGAGGAGCAACACATTATATTCTGTCTGGGTAGCCTCCAACCTGATGGCATGAACATTAACTTCTCAAACTTCCAGTAATACCCCTCCTACTCCACTCCACTCCACCAGTCCCATTTCCATCTCTCCCCTCCTCTCCTTACCTGCCTGCCTATCACCTCCCTCTAGTGCTCCTCCCCCTTTTCTTTCTTCCATGGCCTCTGTCCTCTCCCATTAGATTCCCCCTTCTCTAGCACTGTGTTTCTTTCACCAGTCAACTTCCCAGCTCTCTACTTCACACCTCCCCTCCTCCCAGTTTCACCTATCACCTTGTGTTTCTTCCTCCCCTCCCCCCCACCCTCCAACTCTGACTCCTCATCTGTCAAAGCAAGTTGCAATAATAGAATCTCCACTTTCTTCAACCACAATACAGTTTACACATTTACAGATGTGACTATTCACTGATGTTCTGAAGGTTGCAGCAAGTCTGCTGAGAGTAGTGCCAATGAACATCAGTGTCCCAGTGCTAACGCGTGCAGCTGGTAAGTTGTTAATTCACTTTGACTCCTCCTTGCAGGCCCTCCAGAAGCTGAAGAATGAGCTACGTGTAAAGATGGAGAAGGAGATCCGAGAGCTGCAGGAAATGATTACATGTGATGATGACGATGTGTACTTCAGAGAACTGGAGGCCGACCGTGCCCAGCGCCAGCTGCAGATGGCATCGTTTCAGTACAGCAAGACCCCAACACTGTAGACATCTGCTAATGGTCAACCAAGTCCTGCATTTTTTTTAAAAGAAAGGGCTCAACTAATTCAAAGCACAACCATATGTTCCTAAAGTTCAGAGATACACAAGTGGATATGCATTGAACTGCAGTAGGGTGAGATCATGTACTCTGCCACTGACACTCTTGCTAGACTTGTCTTTTAACAAACTCTTTTAAAAACAAATTACTGATAATCTGAAGGTCAGTTTTACCTCTGTACAGTCCATGAAGACTGTATGATACTGTCTGCTGAGATGTTTTAGTATAAATACTACTTTGATTATTACTATTCTTCCAAGATCAATACTGAATTAGTTATCAGTTTTTCTGTTGGATCTCAGCTACTTGATCATCTTCAGCACTCAACATGGTTGCGTACACAATATCCCTGTCTGACACTAATACTGCAAAGCCCACGTATTCCAAAATTACTTTGTACATTTATCTTGTACAGTGGATAACTAGACTGGAATATTGAAGGAAGTTACATTAACAATTTTTCTATGCAATCATGTTTTTTTGAAACTATGTTCTAATTTATTAAAATTTTTGCTACCTAAATATTTCAAAGTAAATGCTCTGTGTGATTTGGTTCTAAGTTTATTTTTACTTCTTAGTTTTTGCCAAAAAAAACAAGTAGGGACATTGCTTTATTGTAATGTGCATTAATTTGAGATGCTAAGTAATCACCAATCATTCTACTCACAGCTCTGTACAACTTTTAATAAAACTACACCAAGCCCATTGAAATCAACTAGATTAATCCTGAACTATTGATCTGAACATATTTAAGTTGTCTGACTTGAGTGATACCAGAATCAGGTTTATTATCACTGGCACGCGTCATGAAATTTGTTAACTTAGCAGCAGCAATAGTTCAATGCAATACATAATATAGAAGAAAAATAAATAAGTTGCAGTATATGTATATTTGAATAGGTTAAAATAGGTTAAAAATTGTGAAAAAACAAATAATATATATTTAAAAAGTGAGGTAGTATTCACAGGTTCAATGTCCATTTAGGAATCGGATGGCAGAGGGGAAGAAGCTGTTCCTGAATCGCTGAGTGTGTGCCTTCAGGCTTCTGTACCTCCTATCTGATGGTAACAATGAGGAAAGGGCATGCCCTGGGTGCTGGGATTCCTTAATAACGGATGCTGCCTTTCTGAGACACTGCTCCTTGAAGATGCCCTGGCTACTTTGTAAGTTAGTACCCAAGATGGAGTTGACTAAATTTTATAACCCTCTACAGCTTCTTTTGGTCCTGTGCAATAGCACCCCACCCCCCACCACTTACCAGACAGTGTTGCAGCCTGTCAGAATGCTCTCCGTGGTACATCTATAGAAGTTTTTGAGTGTTTTTGTTGACATCCCAAATCTCTTCAAACTCCTAATGAAAAACAGCTTTGATCAACTTTGCTTTTAAAACTTGGACAGTTGTTAAATGTTGGCTTTGTTAATTTTGAAACGGAGGAAATTAAGGAAAGATCTGGGCTTGGCAAGTGGAGGTGGGGGTGAACTCATCTGCTGAGATGTTTCATAATGATCATGCTTGTCTTTGCCCATATGCACCCAACTTGGGCCATGGGTCAAGTTGAAAATGAGCAGGGCTTTTATCATTCCACTTTCATAGAGAGAGGCAGGATCACAATACAACAGCAGAATTCAGTTGTGAAAGCCCTGAACTTGCTCAAACATCTTGTCTCTTTTAAAAAAAGAAGTGGTTTGGGATACTTACAGAAAGCAGCAAAATGCTTCATGTCTGGAAAACACTGACAACATGGAAAGGACAAAGTGGAAAGGATATTTGTACAAGCTAGCACAGAGAGGAATGAGTTGTTATCATGGCCTTCAGTGTTCACTGCAAGTTAGTTCTGGCTGTTCAGAGACTCTGAACTTTACGTGTTGTTCCTACTGTTCGTTAATTTCCTGGTTTTAAAAGTATTAAACCTGGCTATCCTTCTTCCCTCCCCTGTCCCCCCACCTTTCTATGCTGGAGTCTTTTCCCTTCCTTTCCTGTCCCAATGAAGAGTCTCGGCCTGAAATGTGGACTGTTTATTCATTTCCATTGATGCTGCCTGACCTGCTGCATTGCTCCAGCATTTTGTGTGTGTTGTTTCAAAGTAATGCTTGGTAATGTTTTCAAACAGATATTGAACAAGGACAAGACCAGGCTGAAATCAAAACTATTGCACTGCCAACTTTACAGTACCTATAGAAAGTATTCACCCCCTCCCCCAGAAGTTTTCATGTTTTATTGTTTTACAACATTGAATTACAGTGGATTTAATCTGGCTTTTTTGACACTGATCGACAGAACAGAATCCTTATGTCAAAGTGAAAACAAATTATTAAACCCAAAATAATTGATTGTATAATTACTCACCCACTTCAAGTCAGTATTTGTTAGATGCACCTTTGGCAGCAATTATAGCCTTGAATCTGTGTAGCTAGGTCTATCAACTTTGCATGTCTGGACACTGCAATTTTTCCCCATTCTTTTTTACAAAACTGCTCAAGCTCTGTCAGATTGCATGGGGATCATGAGTGAACAGCTCTTTTCAAGTCCAGCCACAAATTCTCAATTGGATTGGGTTCTGGACTATGACTTGGTCACTGCAGCATGTTTTTAAGCCATTCCTGTTAACTTTGGCTTTATCCCTGCAGTCATTGTCCTGCTGGGAAACAAATGAAGTCACAGTTTTCTTGCCATCTTCATCAGGTTTTCCTCCTGGATTTCCCTGTATTTTGCTGGATTCATTTTACCCTCTGCCTTCACAAGCCTTCCAAGGCCTGCTGCAGTGAAGCACCCCCACAGCATGATGCAGCTACCACCGTGCTTCACAGAAGTGAAGGTATATTTTTGACGATGTACCGTGTTTGGCTTACACCAAACTTAGTGTTTAGTCTGATGGCCAAAAACCTCACCTTTGTTTTCATCAGACCATAGAACCTTCTTCTAGCTGACTTCACAGTCTCCCACATGCCTTCTGGCAAACTCTAACCGAGATTTCATGTGAGTTTCTTTTCAACAGTGGCTTTTTCTTTGCACTCTCCCATAAAGCTGTGACTGGTGATGCACCTGGGCAACAGTTGTTGACTGCACCCAGGTCTTCAAAAGCAGGTCTCCATTTAACTAATTGTGTGATTTCTAAAACCAATTGGCTGCACCAGTGATGATTTGGTGGTGGAGGGGGTGAATACTTGATCAATTACTTTGTGTTTTATACTTGTAATTATTTAGATCACGTTGTAGAGATCTGCTTTCACTTTGACATGGAAGAGTCTTTTTCTGTTGATCAGTGTCAGAGTCAAATTAAATCCACTGTGATTCAATGTTGTAAAACAATAAAATATAAAAACTTTTTATAGGCACTGTACCATTTAGTACTAATTCTTTAATAAATACAGTGCCTATAAAAAATATTAGATTTTGTGGGAAGGGAAAATGGGATTAAGGATGGAATGAAGCGTGTGCAGAATTATCTTGTAAAACTTTTTAATAATAAACAGTAGATAAGTGTAGTTAGGACCTATTTTGGTTTTAGGCAGTTTGAGTACTGCCAAAATAGGAGGAACATCCCCAAAAACCTACTTGAAAACCTTTTCTCCCACTAACAAACAGAGCTTTGCCTTGGCACGCATTTCCCATCAGAAATTGTGAAGGCATCCTAGCAGACTCCTAGGAACTTGATTGATAAGTTTAGCTGTAACAATGACAGCATTTCCTGGCAGAATGCAGAGCAAGTTCATGTAGGTGTGAATAAAATAGAGTTACTGCCAGATTTGATCAAATCTCTGGGTTCCTGCAAATGTATTCTTCTGAAGTCTGGGCAAGTAGGTTTCAAATTACAAGCAGCATGCTGAACCAGTTATCGATCCCGCACATCAAGCTGATTTTACCATTTTGATTCTGTTGCGCCAACCAAAACCTAAAGTTGATGCATCTTATTTATTCAAACAGCTTCTGAACAACGAACAAATTTTGCCAAGCACCAAGATAGCTGAAAGCAAATCGAAACCCAGCAAAACATCCTGGTCTCTTGGGTAGTTCACATTCAATTCTTTACTTGTACCACACTTTGCTTAACAGGGGAAACATTTGAAAACGCCTGCCATGTTCTCCTGTCTCTTGAAGACAGAGATCCAACAGGCAAATTTACCAAGAAAGTGGATGATCCCATGACAAAATGAGAGCCATTTCAAGGACTACTTTCCCACAAGTGTGGTCAGCCAGCCGCCAAGAATATAGTTGCATTTATATCTGGATATTAAATATACAGTAATTTCTGTGGTAAGCATTCACACCTTGGGAGAGTGATGTCAAAATTTAAAAAATCATACATTCAAATAAATTATGCATGAGTCACACACTCCATCAACTCCCTAAAGATATTTTTCCTACACATGCCACCTACTTAAATTCCACACCTTTGCTTATTTACCCTCCTCCTTAACATGACCCTTTAATCAGCTATTTCCTTTTAAAAATTTAGGTATCCTGATTTAGCAAGATTTGCACGAGAGAATTTTGTATTTTAATCTTAGTCTCTGCATTGTGTGATTTCCATACATTTCAGCCCTCTTGTTAATGTCATGTTGAACAGTCAAAAGCAGGATCATCTGTCAATTCTTTATCTTAGAATTTGCAGCAGGAAGGAAAAGAAGAGTTTTAATTCCTCAGCTGTCTCTGCATAGTTACAGTGCCAATATTCAGAATCAAGTTTATTACCTCTGACGTATGTCACAAAATTCATTGTTTTTCAGCAGCAGTGCAGTGCAATACAATACAAAATATACTAGGAATTACAGTAATATATAAAATGAAATAAGTACTGCAAAAATAGCCTCCTTATAATAAGGCAGTGAAAAACAGGCTAAACATTGCTTGCATTTAGATATGGTTGCCTTTCAGTGTTGTTCCGTCGTACCTTTAACACCTTTCCCTTCTGCACAAAGGGTCTCTCCTGTCCCATAAAACCTCGCAACTATAAAAGTATATTTTTCTTATGTTTTATTTCTTTCACATCTTCACTTCAAAGTCAAAGTAAATTTATTATCAAAGTATGTATACATTACCTTGCACTACCCTGAGATTCATTTTCTTGCAGGCACTTAAACTGCATCTGTCTCTTGTCTGCCCGTCCTGTTATTCCCTTAGTTCATCCAGTGGATCCAATTGAGGAGTTACATAGAAACATAGAAAATAGGTGCAGGAGTAGGCCATTCGGCCCTTCAAGCCTGCACTGCCATTTATTATGATCATGGCTGATCATCCAACTCAGAACCCCGCCCCAGCCTTCCCTCCATACCCCCTGACCCCCATAGCCACAAGGGCCATATCTAACTCCCTCTTAAATATAGCCAATGAACTGGCCTCAACTGTTTCCTGTGGCAGAGAATTCCACAGATTCACCACTCTCTGTGTGAAGAAGTTTTTCCTAATCTCGGTCCTAAAAGGCTTCCCCTCTATCCTCAAACTGTGACCCCTCGTTCTGGACTTCCCCAACATCGGGAACAATCTTCCTGCATCGAGCCTGTCCAATCCCTTTAGGATCTTATACGTTTCAATCAGATCCCTCCTCAATCTTGTAAATTCCAACGAGTACAAGCCCAGTTCATCCAGTCTTTCTTCATATGAAAGTCCTGCCATCCCAGGAATCAATCTGGTGAACCTTCTTTGTACTCCCTCTATGGCAAAGATGTCTTTCCTCAGATTAGGGGACCAAAACTGCACACAATACTCCAGGTGTGGTCTCACCAAGGCCTTGTACAACTGCAGTAGTACATCCCTGCTCCTGTACTCGAATCCTCTTGCTATAAATGCCAGCATACCATTCGCCTTTTTCACCGCCTGCTGTACCTGCATGCCCACTTTCAATGACTGGTGTATAATGACACCCAGGTCTCATTGCACCTCCCCTGTTCCTAATCGGCCACCATTCAGATAATAATCTGTTTTCCTATTTTTGCCACCAAAGTGGATAACTTCACATTTATCCACATTAAATTGCATCTGCCATGAATTTGCCCACTCACCCAACCTATCCAAGTCACCCTGCATCCTCTCAGCATCCTCCTCACTGCTAACACTGCCACCCAGCTTCGTGTCATCCGCAAACTTGGAGATGCTGCATTTAATTCCCTCATCCAAGTCATTAATATATATTGTAAACAACTGGGGTCCCAGCACTGAGCCTTGCAGTACCCCACTAGTCACCGCCTGCCATTCTGAAAAGGTCCCGTTTATTCCCACTCTTTGCTTCCTGTCTGCTAACCAATTCTCCACCCACACCAATACCTTACCCCCAATACCGTGTGCTTTAAGTTTGCACACTAATCTCCTGTGTGGGACCTTGTCAAAAGCCTTTTGAAAATCCAGATATACCACATCCACTGGTTCTCCCCTATCCACTCTACTAGTTACATCCTCAAAAAATTCTATGAGATTCGTCAGACATGATTTTCCTTTCACAAATCCATGCTGACTTTGTCCGATCATTTCACCGCTTTCCAAATGTGCTGTTATCACATCCTTGATAACTGACTCCAGCAGTTTCCCCACCACCGACGTTAGGCTAACCGGTCTACAATTCCCCTGTTTCTCTCTCCCTCCTTTTTTAAAAAGTGGGGTTACATTAGCCACCCTCCAATCCTCAGGAACTAGTCCAGAATCTAACGAGTTTTGAAAAATTATCACTAATGCATCCACTATTTCTTGGGCTACTTCTTTAAGCACTCTAGGATGCAGACCATCTGGCCCTGGGGATTTATCTGCCTTCAATCCCTTCAATTTACCTAACACCACTTCCCTACTAACATGTATTTTGCTCAGTTCCTCCATCTCACTGGACCCTCTGTCCCTTACTATTTCTGGAAGATTATTTATGTCCTCCTTAGTGAAGACAGAACCAAAGTAATTATTCAATTGGTCTGCCATGTCCTTGCTCCCCATAATCAATTCACCTGTTTCTGTCTGCAGGGGACCTACATTTGTCTTTACCAGTCTTTTCCTTTTTACATATCTATAAAAGCTTTTACAGTCCGTTTTTATGTTCCCTGCCAGTTTTCTCTCATAATCTTTTTTCCCCTTCCTAATTAAGCCCTTTGTCCTCCTCTGCTGAACTCTGAATTTCTCCCAGTCCTCAGGTGAGCCACTTTCTCTGGCTAATTTGTATGCTTCTTCTTTGGAATTGATACTATCCCTAATTTCTCTTGTCAGCCATGGGTGCACTACCTTCCTTGATTTATTCTTTTGCCAAACTGGGATGAACAATTGTTGTAGTTCATCCATGCAACCTTTAAATGCTTGCCATTGCATATCCACCGTCAATCCTTTAAGTGTCATTTGCCAGTCTATCTTAGCTAATTCACGTCTCATACCTTCAAAGTCACCCCTCTTTAAGTTCAGAACCTTTGTTTCTGAATTAACTATGTCACTCTCCATCGTAATGAAGAATTCCACCATATTATGGTCACTCTTACCCAAGGGGCCTCTCACGACAAGATCGCTAATTAACCCTTCCTCATTGCTCAAAACCCAGTCCAGAATAGCCTGCTCTCTAGTTGGTTCCTCGACATGTTGGGGGTTCAAAAAACCATCCCGCATACATTCCAAGAAATCCTCTTCCTCAGCACCTTTACCAATTTGGTTCACCCAGTCTACATGTAGATTGAAGTCACCCATTATAACTGCTGTTCCTTTATTGCACACATTTCTAATTTCCTGTTTAATACCATCTCCGACCTCACTACTACTGTTAGGTGGCCTGTACACAACTCCCACCAGCGTCTTCTGCCCCTTGGTGTTACGCAGCTCTACCCATATCGATTCCACATCTTCCCGGCTTATGTCCTTTCTATTGCGTTAATCTCTTCTTTAACCAGCAACGCCACCCCACCTCCCCTTCCTTCATGTCTATCCCTCCTGAATATTGAATATCCCTGAGCGTTGAGCTCCCATCCCTGGTCACCCTGGAGCCATGTCTCTGTGATCCCAACTATATCATAATCATTAATAATCTGCACTTTCAATTCATCCACCTTATTACGAATGCTCCTTGCATTGACACATAAAGCCTTCAGGCGCTCTTTTACAACTCTCTTTGCCCTTATACAATTATGTTGAAAAGTGGCCCTTTTTAATGCTTGCCCTGGATTTGTCGGCCTGCCACTTTTATTTTTCTCCTTTGTACTTTTTGCTTCTACCCTCACTTTACACCTCTCTGTCTCTCTGCACTGGTTCCCATCCCTCTGTTGTGAACTAACCTCCTCACGCCTAGCCTCTTTAATTTGATTCCCACCCCCCAACCATTCTAGTTTAAAGTCACCTCAGTAGCCCCCGCTAATCTCCCTGCCAGGATATTGGTCCCCCTAGGATTCAAGTGTAACCCATCCTTTTTGTACAGGTCACGCCTGCGCCAAAAGAGGTCCCAATGATCCAAAAACTTGAATCCCTGCCCCCTGCTCCAATCCCTCAGCCACGCATTTATCCTCCACCTCATCGCATTCCTACTCTCACTGTCGCGTGGCACAGGCAGTAATCCCGAGATTACTACCTTTGCGGTCCTTTTTCTCAACTCCCTTCCTAGCTCCCTATATCCTCCTTTCAGGACCTCATCCCTTTTCCTACCTATGTCATTGGTACCTATATGTATCACGACCTCTGGCTCCTCACCCTCCCACTTCAGGATATCTTGGACACGATCAGAAATATCCCGGACCCTGGCACCAGGGAGGCAAACTACCATCCGGGTCTCTGGACTGTGTCCACAGAATCGCCTATCTGACCCCCTTACTATCGAGTCCCCTATCACAACTGCCCTCCTCTTCCTTGCCCTACCCTTCTGAGCTACAGGGCCAGACTCTGCGCTGGAGGCATGGCCACTGTCGCTTCCCCCGGGTAAGCTGTCCCCCCCAACAGTACTCAAACAGGAGTACCTGTTGTTAAGGGGCACAGCCACCGGAGTACTCCCCATCACCTGACTTTTCCCCTTCCCCCTCCTAACCGTGACCCACTTGTCTGCCTCCCGTGGCCCCGGCGTGACCACCTGCCTTCCACTCCTCTCTATCACCTCCTCACTCTCCCTGACCAGACGAAGGTCATCGAGCTGCAGCTCCAGTTCCGTAACATTTCATTTCTGAATTGAGAGTATTACAGATTTGCAATATTGGCACAGAAATGGCACATTGAAATAATCACATCATATTGTAAACAAGCCTCTTGGTCCATTTAGTCCTTGCTGAACTATTAATCTGCCTGGACCCCCCAACCTGCACCTGACCATAGAGACACCAACAGTGGAGGGGAAAAAGATATAAAAGATGTCAGAATGGAAGAGGCCTTTACACATCAGGAAAGATTCAACAGCTGGGTCTCTTTTTTTGTGTGAAATGCTGAGGGCCACAGTCTAACTGATTATGGAAGTTAGCCAGGCTAGACTGAGAGGTTTCCATGGCAGTGGCTTTTTTTTTATATACAAGGTGGTCATGAATAAATCCAACAGGAAATTCTTTCAGCAGTGGGTTTGTGAAAATCGGGAACTCACTGCCAGAGACAATAATTGAAGAAAGTAACAGAGGCATCCATGGAAGTCCAGATAACCACAGGGAGAAAAGAAGTTGAGGACATCTTAATGGAGTTAGATAAAGTGTGAAAGGAGGCTTGTGTCAAATGTGACCACTAGCAAGGACCTGTTGGACTAGATTAACCATTCCTGTACCTCAAGTACTTCGTAGTTGTAAAATATGAAAGTTCCTTGTTCAAAACAAAATCAAATCAAAAACTGCTTTTGGATGTGAAAGTACTTTTGAATTCAATGAACTTTCCAAGCTAATGAGTTATTTTTCAAGCACAGATACTTAAATGAACGGTTTTATTTTGTAATTATGTAAAATCATTGAATATATTGTATGTTAAAGGGAATTTTCAAAAGAGTTGAATTCAAAACCTGAATATTTAATTGTTCTGTACCTGTTACTCATTATATTAAGCCTCATACTCAGAACTGGAATGCAAATATTATAAATTAAAAAGGCGAGCACTTACTATTTAAATTTGGATGAAAATTTGAAATCAACACATTAACAGTCAATAAGGCTGCAAGAAGCCAAGTATACAGAACAGTCAGTTGACACCACAGAGGAAATCAGAGTCAACCCAGTTTCTGGCAGTTTTATTACTTGGTTGCAATTATCATTTAAAAATAATTCAGTTTGTGGATTTTTTTTGTATTTGTCACCAATATTTGACTTGATTAATGAAACTAAAAAACTGTTACATCACTTCAGCGTGTCTCTATGAGTAGCCAAAAATGATTGCAATAAACTCAAAAGATGGATTTTACCGTAAGACTGTCGTGGTATGCCACTAAGCAGCAAGTTTGTCTTCAACAATGTACAAAAATAAGGTAGCTATAGGAACCGACTAGAGAGCAGGCTATTCTGGACTGGGTTTTGAGCAATGAGTAAGGGTTAATTAGCGATCTTGTCGTGAGAGGCCCCTTGGGTAAGAGTGACCATAATATGGTGGAATTCTTCATTAACATGGAGAGTGACGTAGTTAATTCAGAAACAAAGGTTCTGAACTTAAAGAGGGGTAACTTTGAAGGTATGAGACATGAATTAGCTAAGATAGACTGGCAAATGACACTTCAAGGATTGACGGTGGATATGCAATGGCAGGCATTTAAAGGTTGCATGGATGAACTACAACAATTGTTCATCCCAGTTTGGCAAAAGAATAAATCAAGGAAGGTAGTGCACCCGTGGCTGACAAGAGAAATTAGGGATAGTATCAATTCCAAAGAAGTAGCATACAAATTAGCCAGAGAAAGTGGCTCACCTGAGGACTGGGAGAAATTCAGAGTTCAGCAGAGGAGGACAAAGGGCTTAATTAGGAAGGGGGAGAAAGATTATGAGAGAAAACTGGCAGAGAACATAAAAACGGACTGTAAAAGCTTTTATAGATATGTAAAAAGGAAAAGACTGATAAAGACAAATGTAGGTCCCCTGCAAACAGAAACAGGTGAATTGATTATGGGGAGCAAGGACATGGCAGACCAATTGAATAATTACTTTGGTTCTGTCTTCACTAAGGAGGACATAAATAATCTTCCAGAAATAGTAAGGGACAGAGGGTCCAGTGAGATGGAGGAACTGAGCGAAATACATGTTAGTAGGGAAGTGGTGTTAGGTAAATTGAAGGGATTGAAGGCAGATAAATCCCCAGGGCCAGATGGTCTGCATCCCAGAGTGCTTAAGGAAGTGGCCCAAGAAATAGTGGATGCATTAGTGATAATTTTTCAAAACTCGTTAGATTCTGGACTAGTTCCTGAGGATTGGAGGGTGGCTAATGTAACCCCACTTTTTAAAAAAGGAGGGAGAGAGAAACCGGGGAATTATAGGCCGGTTAGCCTAACGTCGGTGGTGGGGAAACTGCTGGAGTCAGTTATCAAGGACATGATAACAGCACATTTGGAAAGCGGTGAAATGATCGGACAAAGTCAGCATGGATTTGTGAAAGGAAAATCATGTCTGACGAATCTCATAGAATTTTTTGAGGATGTAACTAGTAGAGTGGATAGGGGAGAACCAGTGGATGTGGTATATTTGGATTTTCAAAAGGCTTTTGACAAGGTCCCACATAGGAGATTAGTGTGCAAACTTAAAGCACACGGTATTGGGGGTAAGGTATTGGTGTGGGTGGAGAATTGGTTAGCAGACAGGAAGCAAAGAGTGGGAATAAACGGGACCTTTTCAGAATGGCAGGCGGTGACTAGTGGGGTACCGCAAGGCTCAGTGCTGGGACCCCAGTTGTTTACAATATATATTAATGACTTGGATGAGGGAATTAAATGCAGCATCTCCAAGTTTGCGGATGACACGAAGCTGGGTGGCAGTGTTAGCTGTGAGGAGGATGCTAAGAGGATGCAGGGTGACTTGGATAGGTTGGGTGAGTGGGCAAACTCATGGCAGATGCAATTTAATGTGGATAAATGTGAAGTTATCCACTTTGGTGGCAAAAATAGGAAAACAGATTATTATCTGAATGGTGGCCGATTAGGAAAAGGGGAGGTGCAACGAGACCTGGGTGTCATTATACACCAGTCATTGAAAGTGGGCATGCAGGTACAGCAGGCGGTGAAAAAGGCGAACGGTATGCTGGCATTTATAGCGAGAGGATTCGAGTACAGGAGCAGGGAGGTACTACTGCAGTTGTACAAGGCCTTGGTGAGACCACACCTGGAGTATTGTGTGCAGTTTTGGTCCCCTAATCTGAGGAAAGACATCTTTGCCATAGAGGGAGTACAAAGAAGGTTCACCAGATTGATTCCTGGGATGGCAGGTCTTTCATATGAAGAAAGACTGGATGAACTGGGCTTGTACTCGTTGGAATTTAGAAGATTGAGGGGGGATCTGATTGAAACGTATAAGATCCTAAAGGGATTGGACAGGCTAGATGCGGGAAGATTGTTCCCGATGTTGGGGAGGTCTAGAACGAGGGGTCACAGTTTGAGGATAGAGGGGAAGCCTTTTAGGACCGAGGTTAGGAAAAACTTCTTCACACAGAGAGTGGTGAATCTGTGGAATTCTCTGCCACAGCAAACTGTTGAGGCCAGTTCATTAGCTATGTTTAAAAGGAAGTTAGATATGGCCCTTGTGGCTACAGGGGTCAGGGGGTATGGAGGGAAGGCTGGGTTCTGAGTTGGATGATCAGCCATGATCATAATAAATGGCGGTGCAGGCTCGAAGGGCCGAATGGCCTACTCCTGCACCTATTTTCTATGTTTCTATTGCAAATTTTCATGAATCACTTGGAGCTAAGGCCACCGAGTTTAGTGTCCATTTTTGAGCTTCACACTGTCAAGATTTTGGAGTACCAGAATGATACCAAGGAGATTCCTGTTACGAGGAAAAACTAGGATATTTTTTGCTTATAGCGAAAGAGGATAAGAAGAGATTTCATAGAGATGTTTAACCTGTAGAGAACATTGCCAACACTTCAGTGAATAAATTAGAGGTGGGTGGGCAAAAGACTAACAGCAGAGTTAACAGCAGTACAACCTGAACAGCACTTCAGTGTTAATACCCTGAATGAATTAAACCCTATTTTACTGTGTACACCTATAATTTTAATTATCTCTATGGTGAAGACTTCTTTAAAAATCAAAGAAACCCCAACTTCATAATGTGTTTGGAAAGATGCATTACATACATCAAAAAGCAATTGTGATTAGGAGCAATACATTGCCGTAATGTTTTCAATGAAGGATGGCTTTATAGAGATTTTTCTTTCCTGGAATTATTTTTAAACATATTTTAACTCGAGGATCTCCGGCATTCTGCAGAAGGATTGATAAGTACTTACTTAAATGATGCTGTCTAAGGGCATTGATTAGATTAGATTATGAGTCCTCATTTATTGTCATTTAGAAATGCATGCATTAAAAAATGATACAATGTTCCTCCAGAATGATATCACAGAAACACAGGACAAACCAAGACTAAAACTGACAAAACCACGTAATTATAACATACAGTTACAACAGTGCAAAGCAATAATGTAATTTGATAAAGAGCAGATCATGGGCACGGTAAAAAACATCTCAAGTCCCGATAACTCCATCATCTCACGCAGACGGTAGAAGGGAGAAACTCTCCCTGCCATGAACCCCCAAGTGCCGCAAACTTGCTGATGCATTGGAAGCACCCAACCTCAGCCGACTTTGAGTCTGTCCGAAAACTTCGAGCCTCCAACACCCAGCACCATCTCTGTGAGTGCTTTGACCCCGCCCCGGCTGCCAAGCAACACACATAAAAGTTGCTGGTGAACGCAGCAGGCCAGGCAGCATCTCGAGGAAGAGGTACAGTTGACTCGGGGCCTTCTCCAGAAATTCTGGATCACACAGTAGCAGCAGCAGCAAAACAGGCACTTCAGAAGTTTCACCAGATGTTCCTCCATGCTCTCACGTCTGTCTCTATCAAATCAGGATTGTGCACGGCACCCTACTTGACAGGTAACAGATATCATTCACTGCAGTGGCTGCTGCGAGCTGCGTTGCGCCGCCATCTTCTCCTCCCTCATTGATGAGACAGCATCAACAATTTTGTTTGTTGATCCAGGGTAAAATAGATTACACAGTGTGGTACAAAGTCAATTCCATCTAGTGAATATGATTATGCTTTCATCTGACAATAGGATTCTGAGCTCTGATTGGATGTTTTCACAGAGGATTCAACATGACACTTCCTGACACTCATAGCTGACTGCGGTGAAAAAAACTTTTAACCTGAACTAAAATTAGTATTCAAGGAAATTTATATACTGTGAATAAATCTTGAGACGATTTTGCTTGCTGTAAACTCTAGAAGATTTCTTGAATGCTATCATCTTAATTTACATCCAGTCACCTGCTGTGAACAGCAGTCAAAATGGGAAACCATCTTAAACCAGGGATAGAAGTCATAAAACAAAACACTTGTAGGCAAACATTGTTAAAATTTAAGATCATGGATCCTTTCTCAGGATGGGAAGGAGGAAAAAGATAAAATAAGTTGTTTTGAAATTGCAGCAGAGTTGAGGGGAGGACAGACGGGGCAAAAGAACAGTAGTGATTGTCGAGGCACAAGTTACCATGGGGATGAGTTGTAATGGAAGGGTTAGATGGTGACAAAGTGTAATGTGCTGCAGATAGTACATTAGGGAGAACTAAAGGAGAGAAAAAAAAGCAAAACTCAGCCAATATTTTACACAGATATAAAGTATAAAGATGATGCAGCCGAAGTAGCCAATTCTGACATAGAGTAAACACGCCATCTGAAATGGGACAAGACAATATTGAGTCCAGAAGGCTGCAATATACCCAGTACGTTTCCTCAAGCTTGCCTTGGGCCTTATAACAGTGCAAGTGGCCACAGATAGGTCGGAATGGGATGGAAAATTCAACTGGAAGGCAACAGAAGTACAGAGCCTGTAAAACATTGGAGTAGAATTAGGCTCTGCCATTCCCATTCTCCTGCCTTCTCCCCATAATCTTTGATGTCCTTACTGATCAACCTTTGCTTTAAATATACCCAATGACTTGCCCTCCACAGTCAACTGTGGTGACAGATTCCAGATTCACCAGCCTCTGGTTGAAGAAATTCCTCCTCGTCTCTGTTCTAAAGCACGTTCTTCTATTCTGAGGCTGTGCCCTCTGGTCCAATACTCCCTTGCTAAAGGTAACATTCACTCTATTTAAATCTTTAAATATTCCGAAGGTTTCAATGAGATACCCCCTTCATTCTTCTAAACTCCAGCAAGTACAGGACCAGAGCTGTTACGTTTGTAACTCCAAATCAAAGGAAAAACACAGCAGCTGGGGATACTTGTTTACTGAGTTTCTTCTCTTCAGAGCTGGTGTACTGACATACGCCATTCACATGCTTCTCACCTTTAGGCTGTAATTAATTACATAAACAAAGAATGCTTAATCAAAAAAAAATCAATATTACTCAAATATTGAATACATTACCTTCCTCCCCGCTTAGCTGTAAACGCCAGCTCAATATAGTATACACACACATACATAGAGTACAACTACCATACAGACATCAACAGCATAGTGAATATTAAATCATTCCATTCAGGCCTAAAGAATAATTGCTGTGTGTAGAATTTCTTATCCTAGTGGGATAACATCTTTCCTGACAAGGGGAGGGAGTCTGTCTGCTTGGCAGGTGAGACTTGTGACTGTGAAACGATCTCAGGTTCTGGGGCCTCCTCCGTGATGGTTATCGGTGTTGACTCTGGGACTGCAGGAAGTCCTTCTGACAGCTCTGGACTCCTCTCTTCTGGACACCTTGGCATTCCAAACAGTGCATCGCAAGCTGCTTGAACCTCATCCATTTTCTGCCTTTTTTCAAACTCGTCTCTCCCCCCTTAAGTAAAATGTGCTGCGCTTCAACAGGTAGGTTGTCATCGCAGCTTCATCTTTAAGCTTCCTAGCTGCCACCGTTATGTTCAGTAACTCCAGAAACAAACCGAAAGGAAAACACAGGAACCCGAGATACTTCTGTACTTGGCTTCATTTCTTTTCTGAGGCACTCACATATGACAAGGTGTCATAATGATGTCTGCCATTCACATACAACATGTAATGAATTATGTAGACAAAGACTGCCCAAATATGTACATTACTTAAATATTACTGGAATTTTGAATATACTACAAGAGCCATTATACGTTAACCCTTCCTTTCCTGGGATCATTCTAGTCAACTTCCTCTAGATCCTCTCCAATGCTAAATTCCCTGTGCACTGAATGAAAGTGCTCCACAAAGTGGTTTTCCGCCCTGCTTTTGGCTTCTTCAACAGAGAACGGGGCCAGTGTATACCAAATGCTGATTGGAAGCAAAGTGAATCACTGCAAGGACTGGTTGGGTCTCTGATCGGTCGGAAGAGGTTAAAGAATTAGCATTGCATCTGTCATGGTTAGATTGTCAAGTGTCTCAGAATGCAGAGTAGTTCGTGGAGGGAATGGAACAGTAGATTAGGGAATTGCATGGGGAACTGATCCTTCAAAACACTGAAAGTGAAGGAAGGGGGAATGTATTTACTAGTGGCGGGATTTTGCAAATTGCAACAGATGATCCATCCAATCCTCCTGCACAAAGAATTCTTGTTGTCCTGTCCAGGAGGGTAGCATGCGATAGCAGAGCTGTAGGAGAATAAATGTGGTCAAGAACTCTGCCCACTTTGGCAGAGAGGTCACCAAAGATCAGGAAGAAAGATGTTGTTTCAGGGGCACTTACGTGTATTCTTACTACAGGAGCAAATGTAACTGCAATAGAGTCTTTACAGGAGGTAGGGAATGAGAAAGAACAACTTGAGGTAGATGTGAGAGTCCACAGGTCTGTAATGGACATGGAAAGATCGGGAGAGGGAAGTGTCAGGACTGGACCCAATGACACTGAGAGACATTGTAAATTGGTAGCAAAGTTAATAAAAAATTCAGTCTTTAATCTAGGAATACCAAAATCAACTGCAGAACTATCTCAACCCTGTGCTGGCAGAGATCAGCACTTCTGACTTTTGATTAATCCTGGGACTTTTTCATTCAGATGACTTCCTGATTAGCGCAAGTGAAAGGTACAAAGATAAACTGAAGGAATTGTACATTAAAACCAATGATAGTTGGATGTCATCTTATAAATATTGCTTTAATGAATAACTTACAGAAGACAGTGATAAAATTGAAATGTTTATGCTGTGAGTGTGCAAACAGCATATACTTTATTGCTCATTCTGTATGGGTACATACATAAAAGTTTGTTTCCACACAGTTTTTTTTTGTTTTTTATTAAATTATTAAAGCCCATGTAACAGTGGGAGGGGGTGAAATACAATGTGTTAACGATGCTAGAACACTCTGTAATAAATACAAATAAAATGGAAATGAGGAAAATCTAAAACAATATAAAATATGGTGTTTTTTTAAGAACTGGGAAGTAAAGCCAAGGGATTAATTGTAAACTAATTACATCTATATATAAAAAAAGATTTTAACAACTGGTAGACAATATTCTATAAACTGATGTGTTACATACAGTGAACTGCTCCTGTCTGCTTTATTGTATTATTTGATTTTTACAGCATATTTCAAGTCTGTGAAGCGATGGGAGCATGCTAGATGCTATCAGCTGAATGATGAAGCATGCTTTTTATTACAAGAGCAACACTCTGCCAACTTTGGCTTTTACTTCTGTGTCTGCAGCTCATTTTAAATCCACCACTGATAAGCTTAGGCATAGTGTTATGTATTGTTCCGAAATAGATCATGTCAGAAAACCATGTGTGCATTGGGCATTTATTAATATAAGATCGTTTTAAGTGTCCATTGGCAACTCTTCTATTGATGTTATGCCTGTTATTTCAAAATGGTGAGGGAAGGAGGGAGGGTGGGAATGGGATCATGTTCTAGACCAAACAGAATTAAAATCCTAAGATGTGCAAAAAGTGGTTTAAAAGTTATGATACAATTAATTTAAAAGTCGAAATCACAGTATTAGCCTTAGATTTAATCTCATGCCTCACCCAAAACTGTACGAAGCATCATCGCAGGACACCTTCCTGTTGTAATGATGCTCTTGCAATTGATAGGCAGCAGTGCAGGGCAAAAAAAAAATAAGGTTGCTTTATCAACAGGTGATCCCAGTACAGAAATACTATAATTCGACAAGAATGTCAACAGGTTATAAATATATTAAAACTCACATGAATGTAAAGGATCTGTAGAACATTTCCTATCATTAAAATTACAAATAAAATCATACACTGAATGCAAACTCCTTAAGAGTCAACCAGGGGTTTTGAACTACTGTATCTCAATTTAATATACAGGTCATAATTCATCTTATGGATAACTGAGGACAATGCTCGTCAAGTTTATATTTAATAGTTGTTGGCTTTCCCAGGTGCTCCCCTCAGGCCGGCTTTAATTAAAGTGGAATGTAAATCATATCCTGTACGTTACGAAGTTCTGGGAGCTTAAAAACCAACGTTGTAGAGCATTGCCACTTTTAATATACAATAAAGTATTTATCCCTTAAGTCACGTAAATAACTGATGCAACAATAAAGAAAAAATGACAAAGAAACTTCTCAATGCTGGCTGGTAATATATAGTTCATTAAAAAATCCCTCCTCAATCATTGGGAGGGCTAGGGTCAAGTGGTTATGACTGAGCAGGATGAAATAATGTGGAATGCTTCTCCTGTGATGATTTTATGTATGCATATATTATAAATATATATATTAAAAACTGGATTAGTAGATGTCTATCCAAATCTGGAACACACCAGCAAGGATATTTCTTTAAAAAGATTTTAGCCAATTTTTCATTTGAGAATCCATTTGGAATATTGTCTACTAGAGCTCAGTTCTGTCGATAATTTCTCTGTTTTGCACCCAAATAAATGAACAGTAGGTAAAAAAAGTGATGTTACGGCATAATGACGTCAGCTCAACGATAGCTTGTTGTACCGAATGCTGCAGTCTACATCATGATGCAAGGGACTATTAATAATTAGCAAGGAATAAATGGGCTTAAGACAGATGCCTAAATAGTACTTTCTGTAGTAGTCTTTTAAATCAGAAATGCTATCAAGAATACTGCTAACTGTTCAAAACATAAAAAGCCAGCAGTCTTTAAATTTTCAGGTATTAGTTTAGCAGCTGAAAGTCTCATGGCGAAAGCCAGGTGACCGGTTTCCTCAAAGTTCCCTAATCATCCACTCCCTCTCACTTTCCTCTTCCTAAGGGAAAGACATCCTGTGTATTCCAAGCACTGCTGGAGCTTTGGCAGGAGAAAGCCCTCACAGACAGGTGTGTACAGAAAGTCCCACGAATCACGAGGACGTCATTCCACAGCAAACCCACAAGTCTCTTCAATTGCTGTTAGCAGCTTCTCATAGAGTTTTTCATAATTCTCGTAAGGAGGAATGTCAATTCTATTAAAGCTGGAGAGGAAACAGACCAAAATGCATTATTACTCCATTCTTTAACAGGAAATACTTTGCAACACAGCTGCAATGCCCTAAGTTCTATCACTCAATAGTCTGACATAACTTCTTAGAATGCTGTTTCACACATCCATTTTCATATCATTTTACTGGTTACATCAGCTCACTGATCTATCTTTTCATTTACTGAACAGTTACAACACACAGTGCCAACCACTGCAGTAATTTTCACTCCATGCTCTACAGGGAGCTGAGAGCTACATGATGACAGACTCACAGCCTTCAGTTGTAAGACTACCCCCTATTCCATTAATACAATTAATTCTGTCAGGCATAGTAAAAAAATTAATCGGGTTGATTGACCCCACTAAGATACTATCATTTTCATTATGCTGCACTGAGCATGCAGTAATTTTAATTAATTAAGCTTTCCTGATTCCTTGCACAAAAATTTTTAAAATCGTTATGGTAAAATTAAAAAAAACTAAATAAGAAATGTGCTCTACCAGGTATGTGCTTTAGGGAGATTGTTGGGGCTGGCATCAATCTGGTGGATGGTGAAAAGTCTTGGGCCTGCTGCACCTGCAAAAATAAGATATTAAACATCAATAACTCAAAATAGCCTGCACAGTAATCCTAACCCACACCTCATCCCAAAGTAATGTTATGGCTCTGATGAATCTTGTTCCATCCCCATTTCTCCTCAGACACACAGGAAGAGAGAAATGATCGGTGTCGTAGTATGTAGATCTCACCTTGCAATGCTTTGAAACCTTGCAGAGGCACCCGAGAGGATCCTGTGACAAACTGAAGTAATCGGGCTCGTCTTTCTTCATCAAAAGACTCCACTGCCTTCCAAAACCACTTAACAATATTGCTATCTGGAGTACAGTGTTTTAACCTAGTGTTTGATTTCCAATCGTTGATATCAATCTTTCCAAGGCCACAGATGATAAGCTGGAAAGTGGACAAAAAGCAAGGGAATTTAGTTACATTGTAATCTCACCAGGCCATTACAAACATGAGGAAATCTGCAGATGCTGGAATTTCAAGCAACACACATAAAAGTTGCTGGTGACCGCAACAGGCCAGGCAGCATCTCTAGGAAGAGGTACGGTCAACGTTTCAGGCCGAGACCCTTCGTCAGGACTAATTGAAAGAAGAGCTCGTAAGAGACTTGAAAGTGGGAGGGGGAGGGGGAGATCCAAAATGATAGGAGAAGACAGGAGGGGGAGGGATGGAGCCAAGAGCTGGACAGTTGATTGGCAAAAGGGATATGAGAGGATCATGGGACAAGAGGCCAAGGGAGAAAGAAAAGGGGGAGGGGGAGAAAAACAGCCCAGAGGATGGGCAAGGGGTATAATGAGAGGGACAGAGGGAGAAGAAGGAGAGAGAGAAAAAGCATTGCATTTTCTCTCATTTTCACTGCATTGGCACTGCTTCCTGCATGCTGAGCTTGTTGACTTCATTAACTTTGCCTCCAACTTTCACCCTGCCCTCAAGTTTACCTGGTCCATTTCCGACACCTCCCTCCCCTTTCTAGATCTTTCCGTCTCTATCTCTGGAGACAGCTTATCCACTGATGTCTACTATAATGCATATGGACTCTCACAGCTATCTGGACTATTCCTCTTCTCACCCTGTCTCTTGCAAAAATGCCATCCCCTTCTCGCAATCCTCCGTCTCTGCCGCATCTGCTCTCAGGATGAGGTTTTTCATTCCAGGACGAGGGAGATGTCCTCCTTTTTTAAAGAAAGGGCTTTCCCTTCCTCCACTATCAACTCTGCTCTCAAACGCATCTCCCCCATTTCACGCACATCTGCTCTCACTCCATCCTCCCACCACCCCACTAGGAATAGGGTTTCCCTTGTCCTCACCTACCACCCCACCAGTCTCCGGGTCCAACATATAATTCTCTGCAACTTCTGCCACCTCCAACGAGATCCCACCCCTAAGCACATCTTTCCCTTCCCCCCCTCTGCTTTCCGCAGGGATCGCTCCCTACGTGACTCCCTCGTCCATTCGTACCCCCCATCCCTCCCCACTGATCTCCCTCCTGGCACTTATCCTTGTAAGCGGTGCAAGTGTTACACATGCCCTCACACTTCCTCCGTCACCACCATTCAGGGCCCCAGACAGTCTTTCCAGGTGAGGCAACACTTCAATTGTGAGTCTGCTGGGGTGATATACTGTGTCCCAATGTGGCCTTCTATATATTGGTGAGACCCGACTCAGACTGGGAGATTGTTTCGCTGAACACCTACGCTCTGTCCGCCAGAGAAAGCAGGATCTGCCAGTGGCCACACATTTTAATTCCATGTCCCATTCCTATTCTGATATGTCTATCCACGGCCTCCTCTACTGTAAAGATGTAAGCCACACTCAGGTTGGAGGAACAACACCTTATATTCCATCTGGGTAGCCTGCAACCTGATGGCATGAACATTGATTTCTCAAACTTCCGCTAATGCCCCACCTCCCCCTCGTACCCCATCCGTTATTTATTTATATACATTCTTTTTCTCTTTCCCTCTTTGTTCTCCCTCTGTCCCTCTCACTATACCCCTTGCCCATCCTCTGGACTTTATCCCCCCCCTCTTCTTTGTCCCTCGCCCTCCTGTCCCATGATCCTCTCATATCCCTTTTGCCAATCAACTGTCCAGCTCTTGGCTCCATCCCTCCCCCTCCTGTCTTCTCCTATCATTTTGGATCTCCCCCTCCCCCTCCCACTTTCAAATCTCTTACTCACTCTTCTTTCAGTTAGTTCTGACGAAGGGTCTTGGCCCAAAATGTCGACTGTACCTCTTCCTAGAGATGCTGCCTGGCCTGCTGCGTTCACCAACAACTTTGATGTGTGTTGCAGGCCATTACAAACCTAGTTATGGTATACTGGCTATCAAAACTACATAGTAACATACTTCAGTATTCCAATTCAAAAATCAGAGAACTGCAGATCCCTGGGACAGCAAAAAACTGTAGAGTCATGGAAACAAATCAGATCATAGAAACCAGCCCCTGCTGCATAGACTTTGTCTACACTTCTCACTGATTTGGTAAAGAACGATCAAAGACATCACCCATCCCGGACATCATCCCTTTTCCCTTCTCCCATCATGCAGAAGATGCAAAAACCTGACAGCATAAACCATCAGCTTCAAGGACAGCTTCTACGCCGCTGTTAGAAGTCTACTGAATGGTCCCCTATAGCAAAAAGACAGACTCAACCTCAGACCTTGTTTGCCTGTACTTTATCTGTAACCGTAACACTATTCTGTATTTTTATTTGTTTTACTTTGTACTACCTCATCACTGATGGGATGAAATGATCTGTATGAATGGCACACAAACAGATTTTCACTGTTCCTTGGCAGATGTGATAATAATAAACCAATTTATCTGAAATTTGAAATAAAAACAGAAAATGCTGCAATGATTCAGTAGCCACGGAGAATGAAAGAATTAACAATGTAGGTCAAAAACCCTTTGTTGGAACCAGGAAAAAGTAAGACATATTACATAATTTTGAACTTTCAAAGAGAGAGCAGGAAGGACGTACAAGATGAAGGGGAATAGCTCTGACAAGACAGGGTTGGGGTGGATTGGGATATGTTGTAAAGGTCATTCAGTCAATGGGTTATAACAGGAACAGTTAGAGAGTGAGAATGTAAAGGGATAGGAAAACTGGGGATGGCAGGGGTCAGGACAGGCAGTGTCAACAGAGAGAGGAAAATTAAGGCAATTTTACAGATATTCCTTACAGCACAGATGGCCAGTGCCCCAAAACGGTGGAATTTGTTTTTGATTCCAACAAGGCTGAAAACTGCCCAGAAGACGAGGGGTGGCTCCTCAAAATGACATGGGGTCTCATTTTAACATTACAGGAGCCACAGACAGATGGAGACAGCAATAGGGAGCTTCGACACACCCCTGTAGATTCATCAGGGAGGAGTAATCCAATCTGTCTGTCTGGTGTACCCAATGCAGGGGGAACCACATTAGGAACACCAATGTAGACTGGAGAAAGCACAACTATTCCTCAGAAGGACTGTTTGGTCACCTTGCTACTGGCCTTTTCCTCGGCATCACCTTTTGTCTCTCCATTAGCACGGCCAGACACACTCTGCCCGACGCCGGCCCCCTAGGCCTGAGTTGACGTAGTAGCAGTGGACATACTCTGAAGACTCACTTTCACAACTTCTGCTCCTTATTCTGTATTTTCATATTCTATAACTGCCCTTGTTAACCTGTCAAGATGACTTTAAGAACTCTTGCATGGCATCCCTCCTCTCAACATATCAAAGATATTCCCTTCATTCTATCCATCCCTCCCCATGTTCCCTGCAACTTAAATCTAATTTATTTTCTCTTGTTGATAGGGTGGTTACAAAGGCATATTATATGTGGTCTTCATTAGTTCAAGAGTCACATGCTGCAGCTTTTATAAAACCCTGGTTGACGACATTTGGAGTACTGTGCTCAGTTCTGGTTGCCTCATTATAGGAAGGATGTATAACTTTTTCACAAGGTGCAGAGAAGATTTACCAGGATGATGCCTGGATTAGAGAGCATGGCTTATGAGGATATGTTGAGCCATCTAGAGTTTGCTCTCTGGACAGGAGAGCTGACTTGACAGAAGTAGCTAAGATGATAAGAGTCATAAATTGAGTGGACTACCTGCTCCTTTTACCCCAGGGTGGGAACAGTAATACACGAGGGCATAATTTTAAGGTGATTGGAGGAAAGGATGGGGATGGGGGGTGGGATTGTCAGAGATTTTTTTTAACTCTAAGAGTGGTGGGTGTATAGAATGTGCTGCTGGGGTAGTGAAGAGGCAGATACATTAAGGGCATTTAAGAAAATCTTAACGGGCACATGGATGATATGGAAGACTTTGTGGGACAGAAGCTTTAGATTGATCTTGGAGTAGGTTAAAAGGCACAGCATTGTGTGCTGAAGGGCTTGTATTGTGCTGTAATGTTCTATGTACTCTTTCCCAATTCTGAACTTCATTTCTCTTTCCACAGATGTTGCCTGAGCTGCTGAGTGTTTCTAGCATTTTCTATTTTTATATCAGAACCCTACTTTAATTCTGCTAACCTCACCCATCATTTCCATATTCAATAAATGTTAGAAATTTTAATAGCTCATTCTGCAGTGATATAGACAATAGCAAGAAACCAACATTCATACACTGTGTTACAAATTGTTTTAGCTGCCTGTTTTAGCTTATGCTTTCAAAACTTCCTCCTGAGCTTTAAAAGATGGCAGAACAATACAAGAGTAGACTTTGTCAGATTCTGCCCTTTTAGCTTCAATTTGATTTAACTTTGAAGTTGTAAGGGTAGATAATAGATATGTAGATGCTTAGTGACAATTGTAAGGGCATCACAGATGGACATGTGTATGGGTGACTGTTTCAGAATAGGAGAGATCACATAGTTCAAACGTAAATCTAAAATGGTCAAGATTTATGATCTATGTCAGTTCAGTCCATCTGTAAGCCACATTCATGAGGACAAAGCCTGTATAAAAGGGTTCATATTTACAGGAATAGGACTAGTGTTAAAAGTTCAACTTCATGTTTATTGTCATTCAACTGTACACATGCATCCCACCAAACAAAATGTTCCTCCAGAGCACAACACAGTACATACAACTCACACATGACACAAAGTAATATTACCACAAATAAATTAACAAATAATAAGGTGCCTTTACAATACAAATTAAAAAAGTATCCAGCATGAAGTGAGTATCATATCACATACTAAAAACTCACCTCCAGTTCCTTCTCATCGAATGTTTTCAGCAAATGCTGTGGGATCACTTCATTGAAACCTTTCTGCAGAGCCAGAAACTGGGCCTCAATACCTCGTAGAAACCGCCAGTTGACATAGAGCCTATTAAAGGAAACATTTTCTCAAGTTAGAGTGGTGGGTATATGGAATGAGTTGCCAGTGGAAGTGTACAATTACATTTAAAAAGTATTTGGATGGGTTCATGGATAGGAGAGGTTAGAGGGATATCAGCCAAGCACAGGCAAACATGGATAAGTTGGACCAAAGGGCCTGCTGATGAGCTTATACATCTATGACTGTTTGCTTTCACACTAGGTATCACCTGCAATATCAGTACTTACTGCCCATTTCTAATAGTTCTTGAGAAGATGGCAGTGAGACTCTTCTTAGCTATAGTATGTATGATGAAGACCTTCCCCCAGCTATAACTATTATATTTTGACAATATTTCCAAGCCAGGCTGAAGTATAACATGAATGGAAAGTGCAGGTGTTCTTAGCAACTGTTGTTCCTATTTTTTGAGGCAGTAGAAACCATGCATTTGGAAAGCCCTACTGAAGATATCTTGACAATTAGCTCCGGTAGATCTTACCACTGGTTATCAACAGAACTGTGATGATATTGAGATTAAATGTTTAGTGGAATGCTTTGCCTTGGACATAATCTTCTACCATTGTTAGAATTGCAGTCACACACCCAAATCAAAAATATTCTGCCACATTCCTGACTTTTGCCTTGTGGATGGTGGGGATTTGGGAGTTACATAATAACCAGCCTCTAACCTACTCTTGTAACTGCATTCCCATTATTAATTCAATTAGATTGTTGTTCAACTGTGACTCAATAATATTGATTGTGGGGGAATTTTACTATGGCAATGCCATTGCACTTGTTGAAGATGGTTGGTACCTGACAGATATTTGCACAGATGTTACTTGCCACTCACAAACCCAAGTACTGCAAGTACTGTCTAGTTAACCATATAACCATATAACAATTACAGCACGGAAACAGGCCATCTCAGCCCTTCTAGTCCGTGCCGAACTCTTACTCTTACTGTGATAGTTCTTCTATCATTCAGGCAGAAATGCTTAACAAAGGATCAGAATTCCAGAGAGTTGTGGATTTGCAAAGAGAGTTTCAAGATACAATTACTGATGCTGGTTTTCTATTATTGATGGTTTCACATTCAAAATCATAAAGCGAATTAAAAATTCTCCAGTGCTAAGGAGGGATCTGAACTCTGGAATCTGGAACATTTGTCCAGACTTCAGATTACTTATCTAGTTACAAAATCATGGCATTTCTGTTCCTTTACTCTCCCAGTGCATTTCAGAAGGGATGCTGATTCTACAATATTTTTACAGCAAGGTTAATTGCAAGGTTGGGCTCTTCTTATCTCAGCTATTGAGAAACTGATTGAACCACAGGTAGCTTTTTCTTATCGGTGCCACCTGAGCAGTCTCTGGATCTTTGTTTATTTTAAAGGTCAGAAAGCAAATTAAAAGGTTAACTTCTAAGCCGAAGGAATTGATGGATACCAGGGAGCAGGGCCATGTGAAGATGCTGGGTCTTTGATTTCTAAATGGTTCCACACGGTAGGCTTATTCAGAAAGTTAGAAGGCATGGGATCCAGGGAAGTTTGGCCAGGTGGATTCAGAATTGGTTTGACTGCAGAAGGCAGAGGGTGGTGGTGGAGGGAGTACATTCAGATTGGAGGATTGTGACTAGTGGTGTCCCACAAGGATCTGTTCTGGGACCTCTTCTTTTTGTGATTTTTGTTAACGACCTGGATGTGGGGGTAGAAGGGTGGGTTGGCAAGTTTGCAGATGACACAAAGGTTGGTGGTGTTGTAGATAGTGTAGAGGATTGTCGAAGATTGCAGAGAGACATTGATAGGATGCAGAAGTGGGCTGAGAAGTGGCAGATGGAGTTCAACCCGGAGAAGCGTGAGGTGGTACACTTTGGAAGGACAAACTCCAAGGCAGAGTACAAAGTAAATGGCAGGATACTTGGTAGTGTGGAGGAGCAGAGGGATCTCGGGGTACATGTCCACAAATCCCTGAAAGTTGCCTCACAGGTGGATAGGGTAGTTAAGAAAGCTTATGGGGTGTTAGCTTTCATAAATTGAGGGCTAGAGTTTAAGAGTTGCGATGTAATGATGCAGCTCTGTAAAACTCTGGTTAGGCCACACTTGGAGTATTGTGTCCAGTTCTGGTCTCCTCACTATAGGAAGGATGTGGAAACATTGGAAAGGGTACAGAGGAGATTTACCAGGATGCTGCCTGGTTTAGAAAGTATGCATTATGATCAGAGATTAAGGGAGCTAGGGCTTTACTCTTTGGAGAGGAGGAGGATGAGAGGAGACATGATAGAGGTGTACAAGATATTAAGAGGAATAGATAGAGTGGATAGCCAGCGCCTCTTCCCCAGGGCACCACTGCTCAATACAAGAGGACATGGCTTTAAGGTAAGGGGTGGGAAGTTCAAGGGGGATATTAGAGGAAGGTTTTTTTTACTCAGAGAGTGGTTGGTGCGTGGAATGCACTGCCTGAGTCAGTGGTGGAGGCAGATACACTAGTGAAGTTTAAGAGACTACTAGACAGGTATATGGAGGAATCTAAGGTGGGGGCTTATATGGGAGGCAGGGTTTGAGGGTCAGCACAACATTGTGGGCCGACGGGCCTGTACTGTGCTGTACTATTCTATGTTCTAAACAGTATTGAATTTGCTGATCTAAGATTGGAGGGATACTAGAATTGGATGCCACAAGCACAAGGAGCAAAACAAATGCTTTGCCCAAAACTGACTAACCCTAACCCATACGTATTTGGAACGTGAGAAGAAACTGGAGCACCCGGAGGAAACCCACAGTCACAGGGAGAACGTACAAACTCCTTACAGACAACGGCGGGAATTGAACTCTGATTGGTGATCACTGGTGCTGTAAAGCCTTATGTATATGTTCAAACACTCCTGTGCCTAGTGTCATTGTATGGACATACAATGTATATAAGCATTCTTATGCATTTATATTCAGTGTTTTTTTTTAAATTCTGGTGTTCTTTATCTTACTGTGTTTTTTTTGGGCTGCATAGGATCCAGAGTAAGAATTATTTCATTCCCCTTTACACTTGTGTACTGGAAATGACATTAAACAACCTTGAAATAAACCATATTGAAAGCATTGTGCTAACTACTGTAGTCACACATAGACTTTGGTACTGTGGACTTCCAACTTGCAGTACTAAGGATGGCTAAAGTCACACTAGGTTAGGGGTTCTCAAACTTTATTATGCCATGGGCCCCTACCATTAAGCAAAGGGTCCATGGACCCCAAGTGAACTTTATTCTTTCACTGTATTCCCATCTTCCTACGCTTTCCAACAATCATCATCACTCCCGTTCATCAATTAATGCCAAGAGCTTGAGATGGATATCCAGCAAACACAGAAACAGGCGGGTGGACAGAGACAGCGCACCGCGCGGGTGCGCAGCCCTCCGGTGAAAATGATATCATATCTGTTAAATAGGGGCTGTGGACAATTCTGATTTGATGGAGAATGGACATGAAAGCACAGAGGAACATCTGGAGAAATTTCTGAAACGCTCGTTCGCTGCTGGCGTTACTGCGTGGTCGGGAATCTTTCGGAGAGTAGGCCTCAAAATCCCCGGGTTTGCCTGCTGGTGGCGACCGAGGTTGAAGTCGAATCGTTCGGACAGAGATGGCGCTCAGTACTCGGTGTCAGAGAGCTGATCAGAGCTCGAAGTTTTCGGATGACTCAGAGTCGGACTGTGGTCGGCATGGCAGGGAGAGTTCTTCCTTCTCCCGTCTGCGTGGGACATTTGAGGGACTTTGAACTTTTACTGTGCTCATGGACTTCTTCATCAAGTTATGGTATTGTTGCACTGTTGTAACTATATGTTATAATTATGTGGTTTTGTCAGATTTTTTCAGTCTTGGTCTGTCCTGTGTTTTGTGATATCACACCGGAGGAATATTGTATCATTTCTTAATACATACATTACTAAATGACAATAAAAGAGGACTACGTGTCTTCATAATCTTAAAAAACTATGGGACCTGATACAGGGTGGGGATGAGGAAGGAGGAAGGACAGCAAAGGACAAAACAAATCCAAAGTTTAAAAACATAAAAAGCATTTGAAAAAATAATTAGGAAATAGAAAATTTGAAAAAATTAAAAAGGAACCAAAGCTCAGGGCCTGTACTCACTGGAGCGGTGAAGAATAAGGGAGATCTCATTGACATCTATCAAATATCGAAAGGTCTAGATAGAGTGGACATGGAGAGGGTGTTACCTACAGTGGAGAAGTCTAGGACCGAAGGGCATAGCCTCAGAATAGGATATCACTTTACAACAGAGAAGAGGAGGAATTTCTTTAGCCAGAGGGTGAAGAATTGGCAGAGTTCATTGCCAAAGACTACTGCGGAGGCTAAGTCATTGGGTATATTTAAAGTGAAGGTTAATAGGTTCTTGATTAGTAAGGGCATCAAAGGATACGTGGAGAAAGCTGGAGAATGTGGTTGAAAGGGATAATAAGTCAGCCACGGTGAAATGGTGGAGCAGACTTGACTGACTGAATGGCCTAATTCTGCTCCAGTGTCTTATTGTCTATGGCCTGAGTGCATGAGCGCATTTTGCATTTACAGACTGTAAGGGAGCAGTTCAGCTGCTCAATATGTTGGACTAATATTATGGCCAAAAACATTGTTCCAGACTTTTTCTAAAAAAAAGGAAAAATATCATTTACATTCTTCAATTTTCAACATTGTACAGCACAACCCAAAAATTTACAAAATGGGTCAGATCAGAGAGAAAGCTACCCCTGTAATGGTGATAAATACATTTTTCTGTTGAGATCAGACATTTGCTGACTCTGTGAAATTACCCAGGCATGAACTCATAGTACTGACAGATGTATCCTTAAGCAGGTACTCATGGGAGAAAAATGTTTTTTTTATATAGATATTTACATTTCCTTACCACAGAGGAGAGCTGTTATGTGCACTTAATTATAAAAATTTGCACTGGAAAAAAAAACACACTTTAACCAAGCTGGTTTGGTCCTATTTTGTTTATGGAAGGAAAAGATGAGAGAATTGTAATGAAGTTGCAATAATCTGGGAAAACCTGTGGCATCTCTTACCGGACGTATTCTTTCTTGGTTTCTTCAGTTACAGGGATGCTTTTCCCATTCGGCTTCAGTTCATGTTGAATGATTTCTCCGTAGGCATTGTGTTCTACACAGAACGTATGATCTAAGACACCTGTGATGTCATTTTCACTAAATGGAAGAAAAACACCCAAAATAGCTTAAAAATATACCTTTGATAGTACATCTTATGAATTATCGATTGATGAAGAGATTAAGTATCTTCCAGACAAAAGAAATGTCAGGTTCTTCTGGATAGCTAACACAACCTCTGTTGCAACTTTATCAACAGAATGGATCTTGTTGATCATCATAACTAAGTATTATTAAGCAGACCATTAATAAAAATGTCTAAATTGCAAATTTTGTTCTAATGACACAACCATTTAAAACACAAGAGATTCTGCAGATGCTGGAAATCCAAATTAACACACACAAAATGCTGGAGCTCAGCAGTCAGGCAGCATCTTTAGGAGGAAATAAGCAGTTTTGGCCAAGACCCTGTGTCCTGATGAAGGGTCTTAGCCTGAAATGTCAACTGTTTATTCCACAACTATTTAAAATCTTTCTTTCACTTTGAGAGCTGGCAAAGTTGAGAGTGGGAATTTGCTGCTTGTCAAAGCTTTTCAAGGCTTGTGGTCCCTCATTAAACTGATGGCTCTGAGGCTGTCCAGACCACATCACTAGAGCCAGGAATACTTCGGGCTAGCAGGATAAAGAATGCATAGGTGATTTTGCGTGGAGATACTAGACCATCAGGGTCTGGTCCAATATGAAGAACAATAATAATAATCTACCCTAATTGTAAAGCAGTAATTTAGAGAACATTAAATAGAATACAGCGTATTAGATTTACTAGACTGTTACTGTTCCATGTTTGTGTTTTCTTTATTATTTTTAATTCTATACGTTTCACTACTGTGCTTCACTATCCACGTCTTAGATAAAGTATTAACTTCACCCAATATCTAAAGCAAAACTTGTACAACATTCAGATAATTAAAAGAACTCGTTCAGATTGTTTCAGCTACCAGTTTTATTTTGTGCCTTCCAGAGTTCCTTATAAACTTTGGAAGATGGCAGAATAATATAAGGCCAGACTTTGTCCTGTACTTCAAATGCCAAAAACATTTATTAAATAAGTAAGCACTGCATTTATTTTTACAGAAGTTTAACTGACTCCTCAAAGCAATAGTAAATAAATAGTTCACAACTTGGCTGAAAAGCATCACTTATAAAATGATTTACTTTTCTCACTGATGGGGAGGATATCCAGTTGACCACGATGTTCAGTGATTTTAAAAGGACATTAATGAACAACTTCTAGACAGTGGGCTCAGTGAATTTAAATTCCAATTCAGTCAAGAATTCAAACAATCAAATATTCATAGGGCAACAATTCAAACAAGTAGTTTGTATTTGATCTGATTTGACCCTTCCTTGGAGGACACGCTAATTGTATGCATCATGTGCAGCTGGCCCGTGAATTTGATGAGTAAAGTGAGTTTGAGCGCGCGAATTCTCAGCCAAAACTATATCAAGATAATGTTTCATTATCATCTTATACTCATGCTTATATCACCTAGACTATAACCACTCTGAGTGGGACGTACATCCACTCTACTAGGTCTCAAGGTGAAAGTAATGCATGAAAACCCTTTTATTTTAAATGTCATTGCACTTGCAGGATTTTAGTACTGACAGCACTTCAAGTGAGCTTCGAATCTCTTTACAATCTGTCCTTGCATATTTTATTGATCTACTTCTTATGACAGCTGAACTGATTTACTGAAACTATTCTCCATGCTAAGGGAGCAAAGTGGTATTCAGTGTAAAGGTATGGTGTACGTACAGAATCCAGACTAAGCTGTTGTGTAGATCTGGGTCCACAGACTCCATGTCATCCAGTGTGATGGACTTTCCCAGCAACTGCTTATAGAAGGGCAGAGTGAAGCCCCCGTCAATGTAGTGTCCGTGAAACACCGCCATCCCCATTATCCGACCAACAAAATGGAAATACGACAAATGCTCCTGATTGGGATATAAAAATAAATACAGCAGTCAGACTGTGCTCAAAATATTTTTTCCTCAATTAAGATACAGTTGGAATTCTTAATCAAATCGTAGTCATACTTTATTGATCCTCGGGAAATTGGTTTTCGTTACAGTTGCACCATAAATAATTAAATAGTAATAAAAACCATAAATAGTTAAAATAGTAATACGTAAATTATGCCAGGAAATAAGTCCAGGACCAGCCTATTGGCTCAGGGTGTCTGACCCTCCAAGGGAGGAGTTGTAAAGTTTGATAGCCACAGGCAGGAATGACTTCCTATGACGCTCTGTCTTGCATCTCGGTGGAATGAGTCTCTGGCTGAATGTACTCCTGTGCCCAACCAGTACATTATGTAGTGGATGGGAGACATTGTCCAAGATGGCATGCAACTTGGACAGCATCCTCCTTTCAGGCACCACCGTGAGAGAGTCCAGCTCCATCCCCACAATATCACTGGCCTTACGAATGAGTTTGTTGATTCTGTTGGTGTCTGCTACCCTCAGCCTGCTGCCCCAGCACACAAAAGCAAACATGATAGCACTGGCCACCACAGACTCGTAGAATGTCCTCAGCATCGTCCGGCAGATGTTAAAGGATCTCAAACTCCTCAGGAAATAGAGACGGCTCTGACTCTTCTTGTAGACAGCCTGAGTGTTCTTTGACCAGTCCAGTTTATTGTCAATTCGTATCCCCAGGTATTTGTAATCCTCCACCATGTCCACACTGACCCCCCGGATGGAAACAGGGGTTACCGGTACCTTAGCTCTCCTCAGGTCTACCACCTGCTCCTTAGTCTTTTTCACATTAAGCTGCAGATAATTCTGCTCACACTATATGACAAAGTTTCCTACCGTAGCCCTGTACTCAGCCTCATCTCCCTTGCTGATGCATTCAACTATGGCAGAGTCATCAGAAAACTTCTGGAGATGACAAGACTCTGTGCAGTAGTTGAATTCTGATTAATTATCAATAAATATTATAGGCAATTAGGTTGGATTTTGCATTTTAACTGCATAAATTAAAGGATTTCTTGTTAAGTATGCACACAAAGTTTATCTCCCATATTTTCAAAGCAGTATCTATTCCACCACCTTATTGCCTACTCTGAAACTCCCATTCTCATATTACAACAATAATTTTTCACTTACAAGGTACTGTTTGTGTGGACTCAAAAAGCTATCTGTACATTCTTTTATATAAAATCCATTACAGCCCAATATATAATAGAAATAACTTTGTAAATTTTGCATGGCAATAAACATACTCATATTTTAGGAACTGTGCACTCTAAAGAATAAAAAGTAATTAAATGTTCACTACGTACCTCATTATTCTTATTTTAAAAATACAGTAAAACTCAAAACTATTATTTTCATTTATAAGTTAAGATATTGTTATCCTATGTCAGAGAGTTTAAAATACTATCAAAAGCTGTGACATTTAAAAACCACAGTAACATGATCTTTAGATGTAAAAGGTGGAATCTAGCCATACTAACCTTGCTTTGGATTTCTAATATAAATGACAAGGGGTATTTAATGCTTTTGGAATTGAAAGGATTGTAATTGAAATTGTGTAAACACCCATCTTCCTTTTCTGGAGGTGCAAGTAAAACTCTCAATGGGCTGGTAAATCATAAATCAATGAATCAGGTAAGCAATTCAATACTTTTCACCATATGAACTGCCTGGGATACTCCATTCAGTTTAGAAAAGATCACAAGCTGTATAAGGAGTGGTTAGGAATGAAAATGAATTTCCAAAACTAAATGTTAACAAAATATATTAACATATTTCATGTAAAAATAACAATTCAATACAGTAACACACACAAAATGCTGGTGGAACGCAGCAGGCCAGGCAGCATCTATAGGAAGAAGTACAGTCGATGTTTCGGGCCGAGACCCTTCGTCAGGACCTGGCAGCCTGCTGCATTCCACCAGTATTTTGTGTGTGTTGCTTGAATTTCCAGCATCTGCAGATTTCCTTGTGTTTGAATTCAATACAGTAATCTCCTTAAATTTTGTTTTTCTTCCTCCCTCAGATTTCTTATGCTCCCAATCTACTGGAATACTCAAGTTCACACATCACAAATGATTCACCAAACTGCTTTTCACAAATATTGGATTAAATTGCTGCTCACATTTCCACACACAAATATGTTCTATTAGATGCTGACTTTGTGATGGGAGACTCTCCTTTTAATTTGCAACAGAACTTCAATTTCACCTACAAAATTTGCATGGGATTATAATGGGAACCATAGGGTTTATTAGTCAGTCACTTTTTATTGTCATTTTGACCATAAACTGCTGGTATAATACACAGTAAAAACGAAACAACGTTCTTCCAGGACCATGGTGCTACACGAAACAACACAAAACTACACTAGACTAAGTGAGACAACACAAGGCTACATTAGACTATGTAAGACAACACAAAAACTACAGACCTACATAGGACTACATAAAGTGCAGAAAACAGTGCAGGGCAGTACAATAAATAATAAACAAGACAATAGGCACAGTAGAGGACAAATTACAATATAATAATAAATGATGCAGATGTCAGTCTAGTCTCTGGGTATTAAGGAGTCTGATGGCTTGGGGGAAGAAACTGTTGCATAGTCTGGTTGTGACAGCCCGAATGCTTCGGTACCTTTTGCCAGATGGCAGAAGGGAGAAGAGTTTGTATGAGGGGTGCGTGGGGTCCTTCACAATGCTGTTGGCTTTATGGGTGCAGCGTGTAGTGTAAATGTCTGTAATGGCGGGAAGAGAGACCCCGATGGTCTTCTCAGTTGACCTCACTATCCGCTGCAGGGTCTTGCGATCCGAGACGGTGCAATTCCCGAATGAGGCAGTGATGCAGCTGTTCAGGATGCTCTTGATACATCCTCTGTAGGATGTGGTGAGGATGTGGGGTGGGAGATGGACTTTTCTCAGCTTTTGCAGGAAGTAGAGATGCTGCTGTGCTTTCTTGGCTATGGAGCTGGTGCTGAGGGACCAGGTGAGATTCTCCGCCAGGTGAACACCAAGAAATTTGGTGTTCTTAACGATCTCAACGGACGAGCCATTGATGTTCAGCGGACAGTGGTCGCTCCTTGCTCTCCTGAGGTCAACAACCATCTCTTTTGCTTTGTTCACATTCAGAGACAGGTTGTTGGCTCTGCACCAGTCCGTTAGCCGCTGCACCTCCTCTCTGTATGCTGACTTGTCGTTCTTGCTGATGAGACCCACCACGGGTCAGCCATTTTAATAAAATGTGAATTATTTTCAGTCTTGGCCAATATAAAGTTGCACTTTAATCATAGTTCTGACTTAAAACTCAGAGTTAAGGCTGCCAATAAATATTTAATTCAACAAATGAACAGTTAAAATGTAAAGCTTTCATTTCAAATCCCAAATGGACAAACTGAACATAATTCCCACAATGCAATGTAAATGCTCATGAAACGAATTTAAACACACTGGTTTCCTCAGTAGAATATTACTTGAGGCTCATGGTAACAATTTCAGTGCAGCATGATTTAAAGGTCTACTACGAGAAAAGATGATGGGGATGGTCAGTGTGCAAAGGAAGGGGAAAGAAGGATAAGAAAAGGTAGAGATTTTAAAAACACACATGCACAAAAGAGATTATATAAAACACTTGCATATTTTAACCCTCTATCAGAGCATCAGAGCACTACAAACAAGCCCTTCTAGTCCATGCTGATATACTATTCTGCCTACGCCCATTGACCCTGCACGTGCCCCATGGCCCTCCATCTCTCTCCTATCAAACTGCTCTTAAATCTTACAATCAAACCCACATCCACTACTCCTACTGGCAAACAACAGGAATTCTGCAGATGCTGGAAATTCAAGCAACACACATCAAAGTTGCTGGTGAACGCAGCAGGCCAGGCAGCATCTCTAGGAAGAGGTACAGTTGACGTTTCAGGCTGAGACCCTTCGTCAGGACTAACTGAAGGAAAATCTCTTACTAACTCTTCCTTCAGTTAGTCCTGACAAAGGGTCTTGGCCTAAAACGTCGACTGTACCTCTTCCTAGAGATGCTGCCTGGCCTGCTGCGTTCACCAGCAACTTTGATGTGTGTTACTTCTACTGGCAGTTCAGTCCACACTCGCACCACCTTCTGAGTGAAGAAGTTCCCCCTCAGGTTTCCCTTAAATATTCACCTTTCACCCTTAGCCATTGTTAAATCATTGCTAACGATTTATATTTCCAGCTGACAGGATACCATGGGAGAGAAGGTTTTTTTTTGCAACCTCTCTTTGGACACCCCATATTTTGACACAGCAATATACAATTAATTCCCTGTTGTTGTCACTGGAAGTGGATGTTATCCAAAGTGTGATAACAGTAAATTAATATTTCCATCGTACAATAATCAGGATTAAAATAGCAAAGGTTTCTATTTGATTAGTGCTAGCAAACCTCAGGGTCTGTCACTGTAATGACAGAAATATTGTATGAAGTGTCAGCCACAAGCATCTGTTACATTCCACTGTAGAAATTACTGTGTTATAATGAGGGAGTGATGCACTGTTGGAAATGGTCCAACCTGCAAAGACAGCTTACAGAGGAAATATTCCACTATACTCGTTTAAAGAGTGGCAGGTAAACCTTCACCAATGCCCTGAGCAATATTTTCCTCAACCAACAATTAATTCATTATTATTTGCTGAGCACATAAATTGACCACTACTTTATTTCATTCATAACCATGGTCACACATCATAGGTATCTGGAAATATTTGATGTCCTGAGGTTCTGAATGCCAGTTTTTCTTTAAATACAACTCACCTCAAGCTGACAATGCAGAATATTGCTGAGAGAATGTTGTAATCTCAAAGGTTATCCCTTTAAGAATAATTGCAGGAAAGCATTTTCTAATGGATTAGTAACTAAAGACCTGGATGACTAATTTACAGAGACAAGTTCAAGGTCCATAGATGGGGGATGCAAATTTAATAAATTAATTAAATCTGGAACAAAAATAAGCATTGATGATAGTGACCATAACATTTCCAGACAAAGAAATCTATTACTGGAAATATAAATAAAGGTAGATGCTCAACATCAGAAACAAAACCAGAAAATGATGCAGACACACAGGAGGTCAGGCAGCATCTGTGGTAGGTAAAGCATTTGTCGAAGACCCTCAATCAGATCTGAAATGTTTATTCGTATTTTACATTCCACAGTTGCTGCCTGACCTGACGACTATTGTTAACCACTGAAATCCATCTTTATCACTCAGAACCTTCAGAACAGAGTCTATATTAGCCTGAAAGTTAAAGACCAAAGTTGCCCAGGCTCAAAGACAAAGACACAGGGTCAGTGTGTCCAGAAGGTGGAGGCTGACATATGTGAGCCCAGGCCAGACACGGGAGGTTTAAAGCCTGATATCTGAGAGTCCGGGGACAAGGACTCTGGAGGTAGCCAATCCTGGGGTTGGAGGCTCATCTGTGTATGTGTGGGAAAGGGGCTTGTTTTGATGCTGTTGTTGCTTGAGTTTTGCTGAACGCTGTGGGCATGCCACGCTGGTGGTAGAAGTGACACTTGCGGGCTGTACCCAGCACATCCTTGGGTTGTGTTGGTCGTTAACGCAGATGACACATTTCACTGCATGTTTCGATATACATGTAGTAAATATATTAATCTGAATATGAATCAATATGGCTAACTCAATGGCCCTGGGAAACACTACACTTCCAGATTCAAGATTGTTTATTATCATCCCCAGCACTTGAGGGTACATAAGGGATGGACAATAAATGATAGCTTCACCAACAATACAAAAACATTTATAAGCAACTGCATAATAACATCTTCATTAATCTGCTGCTAACACAAATGTATTTATTAAGATTATACCAACTCACTTTCTCTCTTTTCTACCCAAGGCATGTTTATTTATATATTCAGAGGTAAAGCACGACACAGTGATAAGCCCTCCTGGCGCAACAGGCCTGCGCCACCCAATTGCACCCATTTGGCCAATTAACCTACTAACCCACATATTTGGAATGTGGGAGGAAACCAGAGCAGCCACAGGGAGAACATGCAACCTCCTTACAGGCATTGGTGGAATTGAACCCGAGTCGTTGGCAATGTAAGGCAATGTAACAGAGTTATGCCAATTGCTATGTCACTGTGCCACCCCCTCCCCCAAATTCTGGATACTAACACCACCTTGGTGTTACAAAGCATTATTCCTCTATTGCAGTGTTCATTAGCATAGATCCCTTTTCTCCTCTGACAAAGATGAAACAACCATGCAATTAAATTAAGTTTTCCATCTAAGACTCATCAAACTAACTAAACATCGTAAGTTAGAGCACCAAGCCAACTCAAGATTAGCATAACTAAAAAAAATCTAATGAAGAAAATTTTACCTGATGTACACTGATCCAATTTACCACAAACTCTTCAAACCATTATTAAATCTAATAAACGTTTAAGCTTTTTCCTTCTACGTCATTACATTTAAAATTTGAAATATAATCTCTCATTGGAACACAAGTTTCATTCCACTCTTGTCCATCAACAGCCAATTACTAGAGAAACACTTTACAAAAAGCCAAGACACATATGTACACAGACCTGTGGGTTTTCAAGATTAATCCAGCTCTTTCCACTTGCACTTTCTCAGTTTAATCTCATTGGACTGTATGTAGCAATTACAAGCAGTACATTTGGTCTACTAACTATTCGCTTCATGATGTTGAGAAGCAACAAACCACCACAGTGGGACTGACAGGGCAATCAATTAAATAAAAACTTCTGCTTACAGGATTGACTGCAGAATCTGGGTTGATCTGTAATGTATAGATGTCATCTCTGGAGTATTGGAACAGTCCATAGTATGGGTTCAACATTTCATGAGATAAAAGATAGAGCCATTCCCTGGAAAAATAAAAAAAAACATCTTTTTAAATGATCTTTATACAAGTGGACATCAAGGAGCAAATCTGAGGATGCACTGTGGCACAACGTGTGGGACTATAAGATGCAATTGTTCTGCAGAGTAAGTCTTAGTGCACAGGTCATTTATCTATTAAGACCAGGTTTCTTTCTCTTTTTAAAACACACAGGGTCATAAAGACAGACATAGTTTAATAGCTACAGAGTTTAACTATTTTAGGCACAGATCTGAAGCCCTTCAATAGAAAATCATTCAAACTCTACAAATTAGTCTTCAGTTGTCAGAAATATTTGCAGAACTGGTATAAAACACCTCTACCTGGCAACAGCCAATCTTTGGATTGGCAGATACCTCTACTGAATGAATAAAATTAATCACAGTAAAGAGTGGCACAGTGGCGAAGCAGGTAATGATGCTGCCTCAACTCCAGTGAACAGGGCTTAATCCTGATCTCCAGGCTGTCTATACGGAGCTGGCTTGCTCTCCTTGTGATGACTTAATGTCCTCCTGGCTTCTCTAGTTTCCTGTCACATCATAAAGATGTGTTGGGTGGTAGATCAACTGGCTACTATAAATTGCCACTGGTGCAGGATGGGTGGCAGGAAAATCAGGCTCACTGACCTATAATTTCCTTTCTTATTCTTGAGCCTTTCTTAAATAACAGAACAAGATTAGCTATACATTAGCCCTCCAGCACCTCAGTAATGGCCAAGGAGGTTTAATTATCTCTGCCACAGCCTCTGCAATTTCTACACTGGCCTCGCACAAAGTCCAAAGGGACACCTCATCAAACCCTATGGATTTAACTACTACACACCATTGCTAAGGCAGTATAGTTGTCCATAAAGGAACTGAGAAAGTCAGAATGAAGTCAAATTCAAAAGACTTCACAGGAAATGTAAGTCAAGTTTTCCAAATTGATGAGTAGCTAACCCAGCAAATTCCCAGTTTCTTTCCCAGACTGTGTTGAGTTACTAGAGTTTGACTGGGAATCACTTGGTGAACAGGATGCTGGAAATCAATAGTAAATGGAATTTGAGAAAATGATATCTGCACCAGCAAATGGACCACCAAGACATACCGTTGGTCACACTGAAAGGGAAATGCTACATTGGTGCAGAATACCATGAAACTGTCCCAGAACAGAATCTAAACTTTTAAAAGGAGAAATTTAACAGAAAAAAAAGGATGGAAAGATTCATTTCATGGCACATAAATGTGAAGCATTTGAAAATATTTTCAATACAACAGAACACCAGGAATTCCAAGAGGTTGAACACAGGCTTATTCCAGGAAACGATCCACAAGGTGGTGCTGCACATAAATCCATTTAAAAGCAAAATTTACAGCAATGCTGTATTAACGTTTAATCAGTGGGAAAGAAGAACACAAACATTAATGTAATTCATTTACTATAACAACCTTCTCAACTTTGTGTTCAAAATAACTTTCAGATAAACACATGAAGGACACGTGGCGTTACACTCATACATTTGAAATTACTTTAGTGGGAACTTTCTCATAAACTACAGCACTTGTGGTACTTACTCATTATGTACACTGCAGAAAGACAAACCTTGTGCACCACTATTCTTAAAAAAAGGGCTAGAGTGACAATCTAAATCACTTCACAGAACTAATCACATAATAAGTATTTGTTTTAATTATGCATAATCAAATATTATTAGGTTTAACCTTGCAAATGCTAAAATTTATTCATAGCTGTGCTTCAGTTGAAGATGTTACTAAACAAGCTGCCATCAAGTAAATTTTCCTCACTTAAATGCAGAGAACTATTCATTTTAGGTGTGTCCACTTTATAGCAAAACCTGCTAGCATCTTTAGTAAATTCAACAACATGGTGGGTTTCTATGCAAGAAAGCATCAACTAGATTATAAACAAAAACTTAAATGATACACAAATTCCCTTACCTACTCACCCTAATCCTATATTGATTTTGAAAAAAATCTTTAGTTATTTGACATTCAGACCATAAAAATGCAGGACCATTTAGATATGATTTCAAATAATCAAGGATCACAGCTCAGAAAAAGACATCACTTCAGAAAAGACAAAACAAAGAATTTCTTTAGCCAGAGGGTGGTGAATCTGTGGAATTCATTGCCACAGATGACTGTGGAGGCAGAGTCATTGGGTATATTTAAGGCGGAGATTGATAAGTTCTTAATAAGTAAGGGTGTCAAAGATTATGAGGAGAAGGCAAGAGAATGGGGTTGAGAGGGATAATAAATCAGTCGAGATGGAATGGCAAAGCAGACTCGGTAGGCCAAAAGGCCTAATTCTGCCTTAAGTCTAACGGTCTAATGGTCAAATGAAAAATCTGAACCATCAGAAATTTTGTTTGCCTTGTATATTCTACATATCATATGCATTTACACCCACATCACCACCCAGCAATTGATTTGTTTTTCTTGCATATTATGTTTCTCTGAATATAATCTAGAGTGCTTACAGTTAGTTTAATTGAATAATTAGACCATCAAACATCTAGAGTGTTGCTTTAGGAAAAAATGAAAAACAACCATACTAATCCACTTTTGAACTATAAAGTCTCTAATAACAGGGAGCTCTCAGGTCAATCACAGAACTAATGTAATTTTCCACACTTCAGAATATGGAAAAAAGATACAGTAATCTTACTTACAACACACACAAAATGCTGGAGGAACTCAGCAGGCCAGGCAGCATCTATGGAAAAGAGTACAGTCGACATTTCCGGCCAAGACCCTTCAACATGACTCTTTTTCATAGGTGCTGCCTGGCCTGCTGAGTTCCTCCAGCATTCAGTGTGTTTTGCTTGGATTTCCAGCATCTGCTGATTTTCTCTTGTGAGTAACCTTACTTTCTCTTTCTTTACCTCTCCTACCATTTACAAAGTTCAAACAATGCCTCTGTTCCATAAGCTGAGGCAGAGCTAGATGGCTTAAAATCTCCCAACTCCATCTGCAGCATCTAAAAATAGCTCCAAGACTGGATCACTCCTTGCAACATACAGCATCTGCAGATTTTCTCGTTTGTGACTGGATTACTCCTTGCTGGGTCAATGTGCTGGACCTCATCTCAAAGAATAACGAGGTGGCCTACAGGGAAGAAGTCATCTCCCTGACACAGTGGTGTCAAGAAAAAAACCTTCTCCTCAAAGTCACAAAAATAAAAGAGCTGGTTGCGGATTACAGGAGGAATGGAAATGGGCTAACCCCTATTGACATCAATGGACCTGGGGTTGAGAGGGTAAATAGCTTCAAGTTCCTTAGCATCCACATCACCGAGGACCTCACGTGGTCTGTACACACCAGCTGCGTGGTGAAAAAGGCACAACAGCGCCTCTTTCACCTCAGACGGTTGAGGAAGTTTGGTATGGGCCCCCAAATCCTAATAACTTTCTACTGCATCACTGTCTGGTATGGGAACTGTACCTCCCTTAATCTCAGGATTCTGCAGAGAGTGGTGCAGACAGCCCAGCGCATCTGTAGTTGCGAACTTCCCATGATTCAGGACATTTACAAGGACAGATGTGTAAAAAAGGCCCATAGGATTATTGGGGGCCCAAGCCATCCCAACCACAATCTATTCCAGCTGCTACCATCTGGGAAGCGGTACTGCAGCATAAAAGCCAGGACCAACAGGCTCCAGGACAGCTTCTTCCACCAGGCCATCAGACTGATGAATTCACACTGATTTGAGTGTACTCTATATACTACATTGGCTGTTCTACTTATTATAAATTACTATGATTGCACATTGTACATTTAGATGGAGACGTAATGAAAGGATTTTTACTTCTCATGTATGTGAAGGATGTAAGAAATAAAGTCAATTCAATTATATTTAATCTATTAATGCCAAATTTAGATTATCTGGAGATGAAGGAATTGCTTACAAATTTCACTTTATCACTGGAGCACTGGAAGATGAAAAATCTCATTGGTCCCAGCACTTTCAATCAGCACTGACATTGTTGTAAACTGACGACTCGAAAGTTCATTTTGGGGGTTGTCAAATCCCACTGTTACATTTTAGGTTGTCAACTTTTGAGCAATAAAGGTTTGGTATCCGCAAGGAAACATCTGAACTAATCACAAGACATGTTGCCACAAGAGAGGAACTTGGTCAAATGAAAAGAAATATTTTGTATTCAGGATGCAGACCACAGGCCTTATGTAGAGTCTCAATAATTTATAATCACATAATACTCATGGGAGCAGTAATATCAACATTTCCCAAAGGGAAGCAGCAAATAACATGCCTAAAATTATCCAACTGGATCCCTGGATTGGTGAACAGTGGATAAATCAGTTTAACCAGAAGGAGAGAGTGCTGCAAAATGTCACCTTCTACTATTATACATTTTACAGGTCTGTGCTGAACCGTGAAAGCTGTCCGTTCACCTTCACTTCCAAAGGGAACACCAACTCAACTTTCTGGAGGTGGGACTGACAACAGAAAAATATCCAACATGCTTTATTTTCTGGGAATCACTTACCGAGCAACACCTCCGTAATCTAATCCTTCTTCACCACGGAATTTCACCATTAGCCGTTTCCATAAGTCTTTTGGTCTCATTTTCATTACTTGCCTGTAGGACTCCTAGAACAAAACATTTATTGGTCCATTAATTACAGCTTAACTCTAAGCCCAGTTACAAGATATAAAATCCAATGTCAAGTAATAATCAGCACCTTCTCTTCCAACTCACAAACATTGTCTATCCACATGAATATATAGGCCAGTGGTCCCCAACAACCGGGCCGCAAGGAAACGATATGATTTGGCGATATGAGTTAGCTACTGTTGAACTTGAAATAACCTACCAATTCACAGCAAATAACACATAAAAACTAAAATAACACTAACATATAAGCAGGAATTATATGATAAATACACAGCCTATATAAAGTAGAAATAATTTATGTACAGTGTAGTTTCACTTAACAGATTAAGCCAAAACCGATTTGTAGAAAAAAAATCGGCACGTACACGCATGCACACATCATGTATGCGCACGTCACACATGCGCACACAGGTGCCCACGCAAGGCTTCATGGTCATGGTAGTCTTTCTCAGGGTAAACACAAGTGACCCATATTTGACTGCTACTTTTGTCCCTTATTTGGGAGTGAGAAAGTTGGCAACCCTACTTGAACACCCCCCACGCCCCCCCCCGCCCCACCCCGGTCGGCCTGTCCACAAGAATATCGTCAATATTAAACCGGTCCGCGGTGCAAAAAAGGTTGGGAACCCCTGATATAGGCAATCAACTGCATTCAGTCAACGAACATAAATCCTAAGAAGCCTGTTCTATTTTATGTACTTGTGGTGCAGGTAGTCTTAAAAAGATGTAACCCATTCAGTATTCCTGAACTACTAAATGCTCCAGGCAACCTGTATGAGGAGGAAGGGGCCTATAAGAAAGAATGAAGCATATTGGTAGCTTTTCCTAACAGCAAAAAGCAGTCTGTCACTTAGGACTCTTGGCCGTCACAACTGTACTACCACCAATAAAATTGAACACACAGAATACAGAGACAATTTTAATCAATATTCTTCTGCAACCACTCACCTTCAAATTTGTCCAGGCAAATAAGTATACCTTGAAGCAGAAGTGCAAGTACTAGTTCAAGTTCAGTTTATTGTTATTTCAACTATACATAGTTGAACTATATAGACAATTCTTCTTTGGGAGCCAACTTGAAAGAAAAGGAACTGATGTATAAAAAGACTCAATTAAGAAGTGTAACACACACAAAATGCTGGAGGAATCAGCAAGTCAGGCAGCATCTATGGAGGCAAAGAAACAGGTTTTGGGCCAAGATCTGAGGAAGCTGATTGTTTATTGCTCTCCATCGATGCTGCCTCACCTTTTGAGTCTGCTCCCATGAGTGTGTGTTATTCTGGATTTGCAACCTCTGCAGAATCTCGTCTTTATGATGCATTTTCTAAACGTTTCCAACCTTGGCAAGGTGATGATCATTTATGTAATTCTAAGACAAGTTAGTTTTGAACAAAAATACTCAATTTAAAGGATTAAAACAACTTAAAAACCGCACTGCAAATTGGAACATAGTCCTCTTCTGATAAAAGGACATATCCTGATGACGAAATAAAGAAAGATCAGACATTCCATGAAAGTTTAAAGCAGAGGGCAGGCAGCACATGAAGTCAGGATTTCCAGTTATCAACCAGCCAGATACTCTATCTATATAGGCACCATGCAGAGCATTTGTCTTGAGACAAATGCTCTTTACACTGCTCTATGCAGGCTGTCAGGCAAGAGCCTATGTTTGGAAACAGTATCATTTCTTTTATTGCAATTAGAAACAGTGCTACAGAGTCTCCCAAAAACCTTCACAGAAACAAATAATATCATGGCCCAAAGCCATTTACCATCAGCTGTACTGTTTTAGAATTTTCAAGACAAAATAAAGGAGAGTCTCTACCTCAAAAATCTCCTCTCTGGAAACTTCAATGCGACAGTGACCAGCCTGGGGCTGTTGCTGTGACAGCTCTTGTCTGAGGATCTTGAGCTTTTGGACTAAGTCTCGTTTATATCTAGGCACGGTGAGGCATTCAGCTTCATCAGGCAGGAGAATTGGAGGAGCTGGAGGGGGTTGCTGCTGCTGTTGCTGTTCTTTCAGGTGGTTCTGGCGACTGGACAGAAAAACAGAAGACAGGTGAAAACAAAAGCACTTTAAAATGAACCTAAAGACTGTTCTGGCAACTTTTGGAACATTCATAGCAGAGAGTGAGTTACACACCATCAAAACATGCAAAATCAGACAGATCCATTCTCTTCACCTCCACAAAAGCTATAACTTGCATCAACTGTTTCCAAGAGATATCTGTGCTTAAATTGCTAGAGATTAAGAATGACTTACACCTAGGAAGATGGGACTGCTGTATGAAGAGAGATTGGTTTAACTATGCTTGTATTTATTGAAGTTTGGAAGAATATGAGGAAATTTCATTGAAACATAGAAAACTGATGAGACTTGCAAGGAGGATGTTTCTCCTTGCTAGGAGTTGACAATGAACCAATCCGTGAACAGTACCTCACTATTTTGTGTGTGTTGCTCACTATTTTTGGACTACTTATTTAATTAAAATTTTAAAATATTTGTTATTGCAATTTATTTTTTTTTAATGTATTGCTCTGTACTGCTGCTGCAAAACAAATTTCACAATATATGTCAGCAATATTAAACCTGATTCTGAGTTTAGAACTGGGAGACAGTCCCAAGATATAGGGTAAGTCATTCAGGACAGATCTTGTTTTCCCTATATTCCCATCAATTTCCCTCCTATTTCTACCATTTATCTACAAACAAGGGCCAACTTAAACTGGGCAATTACCATACCAATCTATGAGTCTGGGATGTGGGAGGAAGCAAGAGCACCTGGAGGAATCCATGCAGTCATGGAAAATATACAAACACTACAGAGAAAACAGGCCAGGAATGAACCCAAGTCTTTCAGCAGTGAGACAGCAGTCTTGTTGGCTGCCCTAATTTTCCTTTACAGAGAAGGCTGAGGGGAGATACAAATTAGGAGTGCATAAAGTTGGGAGAGGCCCAGATAGGGTGAAAAAAATTGTCAAACTAAAAACAGAAAATGCTGGAAACAGCAGGTAGACAGTATCTACGAAAGAAAAAAAAAAATGGTGTTAATCTTGGGTTAACTTCACCAGAACTTAAAAAGAAAGAAAATAAGTTACTGTTTAATTGCACAGAGGCTAGAAGAGCAACGGAGGAACAGGAAAAACGGCACAGTTCAAGTGTGGCCCAGGGAATAAGCTGTAAATGGCATCATCTTCTCCTCCCCTTTTGAAGGGACTATTGCCTTCATGATTGCTTGGTCTGCTTTTCTGTCCCACAAACCACCCTACTTCTTAAGCACTTCCCCATGAAACCACAGGAGCTGTAATACTTGCCCTTTTGGTTCTTCCTTTCCCACAGCTCAGGGACACAAACAGTCCTTCCCTGAGAAGCAGCATCTCATTTACACTTCTTCCACCCTGGTACACTGCATTTGACATTTGCAATGTGGTCTCCTTTGCTTAGGAGAAAAGATATGCAGGCTGGGAGATTACCTTACGGAGTGTCTACATTCATCCTGCAGGGATGACCTGGCTTACTGTTGTCCACCACTTCAATTTGTCATTACACTCTGACCTGTGATTTCCTGTCCTGACCAAATGTGCCACAGTAGTGTAGTGATTAGCGTGATGCTAATACAACTCAGGAGTGTCAGAGTTCAGAGTTCAATCCCGGCATCCCCTGTAAGGCGTCTCTGTACGTTCTGCCTGTGCAACACATGGATTTTTCTCAGGTCCTCCGGTTTCCTTCAACAGTCCAAAGACATACCAAGGGGGCTAACTGGTCCTTGTAAATTGTCCCATGATTAGGTTAGGGTTAATCAAGGTTGTCAGGGATTGCTGGGTAGTGTGGTACGAAGTCCCGGAAGGGCCAGTTCTGCACTGTATCTCTAAATAAACAAACAAACTTGAAGAACACACCACATATTCTGCCTAGGGGTGCTGCAGTCTTCTGGAATTAAATTTGAATTTACAACTTCATGAAACTTGTTTTTCTATGTAAGAGGCCAGATGATCCATCTGTGCCCAATTTTTTCTAACTTCTTTAATATAGCTTTGGCAGCTTGGCATGTCCTGCTGCTCGACATTTCATATTTATTTCTGCTTTTTTGTCTACGTTTACACCTATAACATCCTTCATAACTATTATAAACATTAGATTTATTTGTCATATGTACATTGAAACATAAGTGAAAAGTGTCATTTGTGTCAAAGCAAATCAGTGAGAACTGTGCTGGGCAGCCCGCAAATGTCGCCACACTTACAGCATCAACATAGCATGCCCACAACTCATCAACTTTAACCGTACATCTTTGGAATGTGGGAGGAAACTGGAGCACCTGGAGGAAACCCACTCAGTCATGGACAGAACGTAAAAACTCCTTACAGACATTGGCGGGAATGATTCTACGCACATTTCACATCTCAGTATTTTCTGGAAGACTATGAGAAGATATATGTCTTTCTCCTTAAACAGCAAATGTAGCACCACAATGGATTTACACAGGACAGGATAAAACTATTTTGTGACTACAGAAGAAATAAGGTTCTAAGATCCAGTTTAGCTTTTTTTAAGATTAGCTTAATTTGTCACAGGTACATTGAAATATAGTGAAATCTGCTGTTTGCGTTAAAATTAGCAAGGATTGTGCTGGACAGCTCACAAAAATAATGTCAATATATTAAAGTAAATTATACGCCCCTTGCTTTCTGTGTAGTTTAGATGGTGAATGGGAAATGCAGAAACTGGAGAAATGGGACGTGCTTCAAAAGCACATCACTGTCCACAATTTGCTTCTGGATCCTGAGGTTGCAAAAAGCACTGCACAAGCATATTTTTCCTCTTCTAGTGACAGAAAAGTAATTCTTCCAACAACAACTCTCCTAGCCTCAAATCCCCATCCTGAGGAGTGACAGCATGGGTGATAAAACTGGTAAATTTTAAACAATGTTTTGAGTTAAATACTTGTGGGGTTATTCTAAAACAATGCTGATTGCAGATCTTGGGATTTTACAGCAGAGGCCCTGGTAAAGTGCAAGAGAACAGAGACAGAAGAGAAAACAAAACGTCTGCCAAATAGAAACCCTTCTTCAGTCTAACCCATAATCTAATTAATACAGCAGCTGCATGAGAAAACATTTATAGACTAAACAGGGTCATTCTGAAAGCAATAGTAATTCTGGACTGCTGATTCTTGCTTCCACCAATCATCAAGGCCAAGGCCAAAAAGAACTTCTCAGATTTAAGAGTACCATTTCAAAATACAACATCATGCCAATCCTTACACCTTTGATCTAAGTTCTGTACCGCGTTATGTTCCAAGTAACTGATTGGCAAGAGCCTATTACTGACAAAATGCTGTTTATATTAGCAACCTGGCTGGGACAGTGTTCCTGGCTGACTGACCACAGGAATGAGGGAATTTTTCAGTACTACCCATTGGCAATAAAACGAGAAAAATCTTTGGCAATTGTTGCAAATCTCTGCAGCTCATAAACAGATGGCCTTTCAGGTACTTTTGATTCATTGTTTTAACAGTGTGTTTTAAATAGCTTTAATTTGAAGGATAATAAACTTTTCTGTCTCTGTTTAAAACTGCCGAGTTATTCTAAAGAACAATTTCAAATTAAATAAGTTTCACTTTTGGGATTGTAGTACTGTACTTAAAGCTTTCACATTTAGTCTGTGCAGCAAGCTGTTTTCTGAAACAAATATCCAGTTCAAACTCTGGAAAAAAAAAGGGGGGGGTTAAAAAGGTAAACATGGTAGTGTAGTGGTTAGCATAACCTTTTGCACAGTCATCTGTAAGATTGGGGTTTAAGTCCCGATGCCGTCTGTATGGAGGTTATACGTTCTCCCCATGACTGTGTGGGTTTCCTCCGATTTCCACCCACATTCCAAAGATACACAGGTTAGGGATGGTAAGTTGTAGACATGTTATGTTGGCCCCATAAACTGTGACATTTGCGGGCTGCACAGCACATCCTTGATGTAAACTAAGCATTTCACTGTATGTTTTGATGTTTAAGTGACAAGTAAAGCTAATCTTCAAGACCAAAATTTCAGTTCTAACAATACTGATGAATTTTCATAATTTCTGCATTAATGAGGGAATGGTTTTTAATACAATGAGAAACTTAAAACAAAAATGAACTTCGTATCAGAGAATCATTTGTTTTAAATTATGGCTTAACTTAAATTCAGATTCTCATGGTAATTTCTGTGTGATTTGCATTCCATCTATTTGCCTCCAACTTTTGGCTGACATCAACAAAAGGAAACCACTTAGAGTACACCTGCTGTACAAATCAGGGCAATGGACTTTTCAGGTTACATTGCAACTCATTTTAGCCTCTTGGAAGAATCTGAGGTGGTTCCAAGTTCTGCACAGAGACCAAAAAGATGGAAAATATAAAATGCAAAAAAATTAAATAAAACACTGTTTACAAAGTACATGTTCTGGTTATTCTCTGCACATTTTCTCCTTCCCTCAGACAAAACTCAAAACAGCCTTTTCTTTCCACCAGTAGTTTTTACATTAGCAAGATTTATTATTTTTGGATAAAAATTCCCCATGCTACTGGCCACAAGCTACTTTCATCTTGGTGAAAGACTAGACTATGAATGAGCCAGGGCTTAACTGGCAGCAGTACAAATCTTGCTTAGTGCAAAATTACGATGAAAATCGTAGACACAGCCATGCAAACACACATCACACCTTCCAAGTGAAGAAGAAATAGGGAGCAGCCCAAAGACAACCTCAAGTCTGCTCCACCACTGTGAAGACCATGGTTGATCTGCTGTTTAGCATGAACTTCACATCTCTGCCAATAGCTTTCGATTCCTCTATAGTATAAAAATATGTACCTTGGCTTTGAATATACCACATGACTCAGTGCCCAGTCATTTGGGTTACAGAACTTCAAAGATTCATGGGTTTCTGAGAGAGAAATTCCTCAGCTGAGAAGGGCAACGGCCAACTCTGCTTAGCCTCTCCTTCTATGGAGAATCTTCCATCCTGGAGCCAATCTTGTGTTTCCTCAATGGAAAGTATGCTTTTTTTTGGAAAATGTGACAAAACTATTCACATTGATCCAGGTGCAATGTCACCAATGTACTTAATAATTACATCAATACATCTTTACCTCTGACTCAAATCCTAGTAAGGTGACCCCTGCACCATGGAGGGGTTGCATTCCAAGAAAACCATCAATGTCATAGTTTTCAGCAATGGGAACCTCCTTTTCCCATTGAATCCTATCCTATAGGATATTTTTCCTTTCACACTGAGAAATTCTACCAGTGGTGAAGTGACTGTGTCATTATTTAACAGCTGAGGCAAACACTTAACCAACTCACTTAATCTATCTCCATCTCCCTCTAGGCGCTCCGCAGCCTCTTATTAGGTAAGGGGATGGGGGTCAAGGATCTGAGTCCATGGGGAAAATGTTGGCATAGCAGGAGTTTGGGGGTGGGGGGGTTGTAATGGGTTAAAATGGAAGTGGAATAAAGGTCAATGGATTTCTTTAAGGTGTTGGCTTTGGCTCCTGTGATTCCCTACAATACAGCACGTCAGAAAAATGCCTTGCAGATAAAGAGTGTAGCAGCGCTGCACTCTTGAGATCCCTGCTCACGTTTTTGGACTAGAGCGGACATCACAAAGGAGGCCCATACTATTGAGTGACTAAAAATTAAAAAAGGTAAGGAAATTAGTACAAAATTAGTATAGAAACAACTATTTTGTCAAATTTATTTCCCACAAATTCCACAAGAGTGAACTTTATTCTGTATCTCAAATTTTAGGGTAGTGAATTATGAATTCAAACTTCCATAAGATGGACAGTCACATGCAGGAACTGTTTGTGATGAAGGCCAGCATACCACTTGCTCTCCTAAGCACTTGCTGCATCTACATTTTAACTTTTGGTAATTTTTATACAAAGAGTCTCAGGTGTTTTTGGACATCAACCTTACCTAATCGCTCACTGATTGGGGGAGAAACACTAATTTCTGTTTTCTGCACTGCATCAGCTATGCTATTTCTCACTTGCTCAACTTGACTACATCCCATGAAGCTTCACTAATCTGATCACATTACTGGCACAATGAAAATGCTCCAATTAATATACTAATCACATACATCAAGATGCCAGAAAAAGACTTGGTTTTGAAACAAATTAGACGGTGTGAGTTTCCCATATTTTACAAATGCATTAACACTAAATTCACCAAGAGATGTTTTTTTTTGGCGGGGGGGGAGGGGGGGAGGGAGGTGTGTCCAGGGATGAGTAGCAACTCTGGTGAAGGGGCTTCTTGTGTCCTTTCCAGGGCAGCTCACTCACCTTTGGTCCCCAGTGGACACTGATCTCTCACCTGTGGCTCCAAGTCAGCCCTGGTGGATTGGGCAGAAAAGACCTTCAGTGAGATCCAATGGCCAGGAAGACAGTATTGCAACATTCTGAGCAGAGCGAAGGCCACAACAAGGCACAGAAATCATAGTCATCCATTGCAACCACAGAAGACCCCTTGTTTATTCGTACCTCTAGACCTAGACTTCTGAAGTTGAGAGAGTGGAACTGCCTCAGTGCGATGGCTTTTCCACTATAAAAACTCTCCTGTACAGGTTTCCTGTGAATGTCGAACATGATGGACAACCACACCAAACTTACCAAAATTAGACATGAGAGTATCTCATTATGGCAACTCATAAGGAGACCAACAACCAGTGTGACAATTTGAAGTAATTCTTTTAAGTTTCAATTCTTTAGCCTTTAATTGTTAAAAGAAAATTACCTCTTTGTTTTTTTAAATATACCATCTCTTTATCCAATCTCTATTTCACAGCCTCTAACTATTTTAGAATCAAATTAAACCATCTCAACACTTCTCGTTTCAGATTCTGCACAAGCTAAATAATTTTTCAATCTGATTTGTCGAGGAGATTAATAGATTACACAACTCACACAGCCAGATAATAAATCAGCTTTGAAAGTGAGACACCTAAACTGCTCCCCCAAGTACTTAATAGATTTGAGAGACAATAAGCAAGAGCAATTGTCAGATTGGCTGCCCTTTGCAAAATCCAGGCTGGCTAGTCTCACCAGCAAAACAAATATTCTTAGTATTAACTTATTCATAGGAAGTTACTTACACATTGAAAAGGAACACATTTCCCCCAACTAAATAAATTGACCTCACCTCTCAATGAAATGCAAGACTTGTTCTGAACATAAGAATACGAAAAATAAAGTAAAGCCATATAGACCATTGAGTCTTCTTTGCTTTTCAACAATACCGTGGCTGATTATTTCATACAATTTCTCTATCTCCTGACTTCTCTCATGTCCAGTCATCTGCATTCAAAACTACAACTGGCAAAGACCACATCTCTGCAGCCCTACAAGGAAGAGGCTTCCAAAGATTCACTAGTCTTTAAAAAGAGGGATTCCTCTTCTTTCACTTCTAACTTGTCTACCCATTATTCTGATATTATGGCCCCTTATGTTCTAGCGTCCTCGCCCAGGAGGAACATTTTCATGTCATGCTCAGAAATGACAAGCTCATAGTAATTTCTGTGTTTGGAACAGAAAATTTCCCCTATGGTGCAACCATTGAGCAGTAGCTGAGCTGGGATTCTTACTGGAAATCCCAGGGAATGGGTGACTGAATTATACTGAATATAGCTTGAATGAAGTACCTTTTACATTTTAACCAGTCCTCCATGCAGTCAAATACATCAACTCCAGTGCCAAACTTGGGATCAGAAAATTAATTATACCATGGATGGTGCTCAAGGTTTGGGATTTTCGTATTCCTATAACAAAGGCTCTGCAATATGTGATGTAATTTTAACAGCACACCTTAACTGCCATCAGCAGCTCTAAATACAGCAGCAAACAAGGCCAAAGTCACTGGCAGCAGCAGAGGCATTACCAAAAGTACTGGTTTTGCCATACATCCTATAGATTGGTACGGTAGCTAAGTGATTAGGAAAATACTTTACAGTGTCACTCACAACACGCTGGAGGAACTTAGCAGGTCGGGCAGCATCCATTGAAACGATCAATCAACGTTTCGGGCCGGAACCCTTCGTCAGGACTGAAAAGGGAAGGGGCAGAGGCCCTATAAAGAAGGTGGGGGGAGGGTGGGAAGGAGAAGGCAGGTAGGTTCCAGGTGAAAAACCAGTAAGAGGAAAGATAAAGGGGTGGGGGAGGGGAAGCAGGGAGGTGATAGGCAGGAAAGGTGAAGAAGGAACAGGGGAAAGCACAATGGGTAGTAGGAGGAGGCGGAAACATGAGGGAGGTAGTAGGCAGCTGGGGGAGGGGGCAGAGTGAAATAGGGAATGGGGAAGGAAGGGAGAGGGGATGACTGGAAGTTGGAGAATTCAATGTTCATACTAAGGGGCTGGAGACTCCCTAGATGGTATATGAGGTGTTGTGTTGCTCTTCCAACCTGAATTTAGCCTCACCATGGCAGTAGAGGAGGCCATGTATGGACATATCCGAATGGGAGTGTGAAGCAGAGTTATTTCACTCTGCCCCCTCCCCCAGCTGCCAAGTAAAGGCATCCGTTAGTCTTGCGAGACCATGGACCTGCGCCTGAAAAGTCTTCACTCTCCAGGGCGCAGGCCTGGACAAGGTTGTATGGAAAGCCAGCAGTTGACCATGCTGCAAGTCTCCCCTCTCCACGACACCAATGTTGTCCAAGGGAAGGGCATTAGGACCCATACAGCTTGGAACCTGTGTCGTCGCAGAGCAATGTGTGATTAAGCGCCTTGCTCAAGGACACAACACGTTCTCTCGGCTGGGGCTCGAACTCACGACCTTCAGGTAGCTAGTCCAATGCCTTAACCACTTGGCCACGTGCCCACTCAACGCAACAAGTAGAGCTAATTTTTACTAGGGGAACAATTAAACTTCAGCTCAGTCCATCTAATGAAACATGCTGAAGTTGTTCAAGTAAGGAGCACTTGAGATGTTGACCGCCTTTTTAGGCTAACCACCTTCAACTGTGTCATTGGTCACTTCCTTTTACAATTAGGTCAAAAGCATTAAGTGTCGGTAAAGATTGCACAATGTGCAATTGTATTTGCAGCTCCTCAGACAACAAAGTCAGTCAATATTTCCATGGAGCAAGACCTAGAAGTTATTCAGGCATGGGTTGATAAATGGCACTAGTGCTTGACAATGACCACTTCCAATAAGAACACCCATCCATCTCTTTAATACTGTCAAGCTTTCCTCCATCTATGCACCTATATACCAGACACTTAACCAGACCTGCCAGCCAAGTACCATGGCTACTACAGAAGTCAGAGGCTGGGTATTTTACTGGGTTTCAATTTCTCCAACTTCTGGTAATTTCTCCCATCTCCCCCTTTTCTTCTCACCTATCCATCATCTTCCTTTGGTGCCCCTCCTCCATCACTTTCTTCCATGGTCCAGTGTCCTCTCCTATCAGATTCTTTCACCTATCCCCTACCAGCTTCTTACTTCATACCCTCCCCCACAACCCACCCATCTACCCCCTCACCTGGTCTCTCCTATCACCTGCCAGCTTGTACTCCTTTCCACTCTCCCCACCTTCTCATTTCTGGCTTCTTCCCCCCTTCCTATCCAGTCCTGATGAAAAAGCTTGGCCCAGAACACTGACTGTTTATTCTTCTGCCATCTGAGCTATTCCAGCACTTGGTGTGTGTGGCTGAGCGTAACTCAAACACTCAAAAACATAAGGTGTCCAGACAACCAAGCAGCCTACTTGCTAATTCAACCTAGCATTCAAAACATTCACTCTCTTCACCACCAACCCACGTGGCTGTAGAATGTGCCATCTTTCAGGTGCAGTATTGTCACTCACTGATGTACTCCCAAAACTGTGATATTGAGGAAGGAACAGAAGAGAACATGAAAACACCACGACAATTTGGGATGAGCAATAAATGCTGGTCTTACTGGTGATATTCCCATGCTGTAAATAAACTTGATATCCATTTCCTGCATTAATTTGTTGTGTTTGATGCTCCCACTTTAACAGCTTTTTCCCTAACTCAACAGCTCAGGGAAATTAAGGACTGATTAAATAAATGCTGACGAGAATGACGATAGTGACCACAAAACTATATGCTTAAGACATTTCCTTTACATAAACACAAGAGGAAGCATTGCTTGTAGAGACCTCAATGCTGCACAAATTGTTTCCAAATATCATTAGAAACTGATGCATCTCATTGGTGTAATTTTTTTTTAAGAAAACCACAAATGCAACTTTACTGTCTGCCTTTTAAACCTCAGACTTTGCCATTAACCACCTGCCAGACAATCTTGAGGTTCTTTTCATAAGAGGCATGTAGCCAAGACTAAAGCCTTGTTTTTTGCATTGCTTGAACAATTTACTGAAACTGGCAATTTTAAAACTGTATTCTCAAGCAGTGGTTTTCTTAAATGTTTGCACCAAATGCAGAAACGGCCACCATTGTACAATTCAATGCAGGTGATGCTGATTTCTTGTCCTTATTCACATGAAAGTCCAAACGGAGTCATTTAACTATTTTACTACAAAAGCAATGCTCGCTCCAGGTGAATGTTAAGCAAATATTTCCCACTTGTATGGTGGGGATAAGAATAGAGAAGGGGAGAGTCAAAAATTGGAGGTTTAAAAATAACAGTACATGCTGAAACCGTTGAAGTAGATTGGAAATATACTTTTATGAAACATAAAATGTTATGAGGTGGGGGGAAAAGAGAAGAAGTTGAAAGAGAAATGGGTAACAGAGCTGCAGATTTCAATTACAAGTTCAGGTCTTTTTCATTTCCAGAAACTGGCCAGCTTAGCACAGACCTTGGATGAGACCTCCAATATCTTTTAAATGAATGGCTACTTCACACAGAGAACATGTCCAGGGTACAAGTTTCTCTTTAACAGAAATGCTCTTGAAATATCAAAATTGAGCAACATGAAAACAATCAAATGAAACACTTGCTACTTTCTCGATGCCATACCTGATGCCCATATCAGCCATTTCAGTATTAGGTATTCCATTAGCAGAGAGCAACACTGGTCTGTTCCAGCATTACTCTTTACTCTCCACTGGTGGAATACCTAATACAAAAACAACATGAACAGAAATAACAGCAGATTATCACTAGTGTGTCATTCTGATATTTCAATTTTTATGAGCCATGAACAGACTAGATTAAAATAAAAACAAAGTAGTTACCTAAGCAATGGACACAAAATACTGGTGGAACTCAGCAGGTTAAGCAGTACCTACAGAGAGGAGCAAACAATTGGTGTGTTGGGACAAGCTACCATCAGACTAGTTGCCAAAATTTACTTGGGTCTACAAGGTCTGGAAAACAGTTTGAAGAAGAAAACAGGGCACTTCACTTGTGATCTAGCTTCTAAAACATGCACAATCTCTTGTATCAGCAAATCTGGTCGTTAACTCACTGTAATAGAAGCAATTTGAATAATAATTCTTCAACAGCTTTGGAAATGTGTATAAGAAACTATTTGCTTTTTATATTAAAAATATCAATCATTCACATGACAAAGCAAACAGGGAATATAAAGAAACGAGTGGAAAAGACATTTAAAAAGCACTGACTATACAGCGAAGATACGGTCTTATTCAAAGTTCAATATGGCACACTTAAGTCATGTCAATGAAGTAACAACATGAATTGCTTCAGCCATCTGTGTCTAAGCACTAATAAATTGAGGTTATTATGATCTCTGCGTCGCTGATCGAGACATCCCAGGGCAAAGATCATTGCTGCTTTTGATGAATTACATCTGCTAAGTCTGAGCACTGTTCCTGCTTGTGTGTGCATGACGGGAAAGAGGACGAATGCATGGTTCTGGAGACTCTAATACAAATAAAAGGGCTTCATTCTTGCTCCATGTCCCTCCCTTCACAAATGTCAACAGGAAGTCTCATCTTATTTATGACTTGCCTAGCAGACACCACTGCGGAGCCAACTAATAAAACCATCCTAAGATCTGAGCACACACTGACCCCAGAAGTTGAGAATAGTGAATGGACTATTCATCCGACACTCAGATGAAACAGGGAAGGAATTTGATTGGTTAGGGAAAGGTTTCCTATTCCACTTTTAAGTGGCAATACATAGATTTTATTAAAAAAGTGATTCATGTAGGAATAGTATAAATGGGTGATTGATGGTCAACTAGGACTCGGTGGGCAATGATCCAGTTTTTGGATCGTATCTCTCTATCATTAGAATCAAATTGAGATGACGGACAAAGATCTTTCATCGAAACATTGTCTTGAAATAAAACAAATAAAAATTAATAGTGCTTTCCTTTTAAAATATGGTCTGAAATATAATTGCAGACTTCTGACAGTGTTTATTAAAACTGGAGTAATACACACAAATGCTGGAACTCAGCAAATCAGGCAGTGTCTATGGAGAACAATAAAGAGTTGACTTCTATTCTCCTCCATAGATGCTGCCTGACCTGCTGAGTTCCTGCAGCATTTTGTGTGTGTTACTCTGGATTTCCTGCATCTGCAAAATCTCTTTTTTAAAAATTAAAACTGCATTGCCTTTTCAGCAAACAGGAATTGGACTTGATAAGTACTTGTTTTAACAGAACAAAGCAGTGTTACACCAGAATGACAACTAATTAGAATACACTAAGATTTTTGTACTCCTATTTCATATCTCCTTTAATTCATGGTTCAATATTTGAGTCTTTTCCTCAGCTAACATTCTCAGGAAAAGAGATTACCATTTATAAATTTCAGAGCTATTCTCTTTCTATCAAAGATAATTTTTAGCATAATCACAGCTTGGCTGGAATTATAAACATCAAAGCTAATGAAAGCTTCAAACTATATGGTTGAACAGAGTAAGCCACATGAGGCTTTGTATACACCTGGTAATTAGGCAGTAAGACAGACCATGAAATTCAGTCTAAAGAATGCAAATTATTTTACATGGGACAAAAACAATGCAGGAAGGGACTGCAAGTTAAATACTATGATTTATTAGATCCAATTTATTATTGACTCAGATTCTAAGTACGATGCAAATCAGATTTGGGATGTAAGAAAATATTAATTTTCTAAAATTGCAACTTGGAATGTAGCATGCAAGTAAATTATATGATATGAGTTTTGGTAAATGTAGCAGCTTGCCGTTGATTACTTCTGCCATAATACTTGTTATGGTGTAATCACTAAGAGAGCGGAATGTGATCAATTTGAGCCAAGGCGTTTTTTCATCCAACAATATATATGTTTCATTGAAATAGAGGTCTACAAATCTATTGAATTGAGGCTTAAAGTTTCTATAACACTAATATGAACAGCAGAATCCTTACATTTGTCCTTCATTGATCTAGTTTGCCTAAGCATCACAAAACAGAGCCCAATACAATCAATATGTCAAAGAAAAACACTGAGCACAGCAGATTGCATTCCTAGACAGCAACCTCTAATAATTACTGCAAACCTTGTTGACATAAATAGACATGAACCAGTGCTTTTTTTCCTGAATAAATGGAAAGTTTGCACAGGAATTACATAAACCAAACTTATTAAACAGATTTTGTATGACAACTCAAAAGATTGCACAGGTTAAACAATATACCTATTGCATGAATTATAAAGTGTAGTGACATCACAATTTAAGGGGTGATGATAAATTAGTGCTCATAGAGCTTTCATTTTTCCCAGTTTAATTTCAGTAAAACATACATAATTTGCACCAATGGGCATAAAAACACCCAAAAATATAGATTTTTCAATATTCAAACCTAATGCACAACAAAATTCACCCAATGAACTATATTCCAAAATCATTCCTTTTTTGGCTTGCTTTCGTTCGATGATTAACAATATAAATTTACATAATGCTCATTATTAAATCACCTCCCCTGACCGTCACAAAAATGTGCTTATTGAATATCTAAGCATGGCATAATTATATCAAAAGTATTTCTACAAAGTGAGCATATACCACAGACTTCTGGGCAAATTATTTCATGTTCTTTTCTCTTGCTGAAAGCCCTTCAAATTCCATTCAAATTCATCCTGATCGAAAAGAAGTGCAAGACAGGCAGTTCCTAGTTTTTGACAAAGCTGTACAAGTAATGATTATTAAGATGAATATGGTACATTTCATGCTGAACTAAATTCCTTTGCTGAAAGGATGAACCTGACCTCACTATGGATCCTGGCGATAAAACAGCCAGCCCTTCATTCCATGACACAATTCATCTCCCAATATGGAGGATCATCACTATTATACAATCTGGCAATAAAACTATTCTCCATAGCTACACAGTGTGATTGTTTTCATAATCTGACTGGATCTGATTGCAGAATATGACCAATCCTGACAGCAGCCTTCACTGGAGGGAATAATCCAAGATGATGGAAACATGAAGTCAACCTGCATCAATGAATCCTCCTACCAGCCCTGAGTAAATTTGCACTGGAAAAAGTCAAGTCTAGGGTATTGCTTGCCCAACTTAGAAACAAACAAAAAAAATCAGCATGGAAAAATGAGAGCATGCAAATAAGAGATTAGTAGAGGATGAAAACTCATTCAGCAAATGTTCAATTACAGAAAGTCTACTTCATTACAATATAACAGGTGAGCAACTTCCTCAGGTTCATTAATTTCTTTTCAAAGGCATTTACAAACCTCATAGCACTATAATACACAAAAAGAGTAACTCATTAATAGGCAAGAGGAATACTGCACAGAGCAACCTGAACAGTTATATGGAGGAATTTAAGGTGGGGGGTTATATGGGTGGCAGGGTTTAAGGGTCGGTGCAACATTGTGGGCCAAAGGGCCTGCACTGTGCTGCACTATGTTCTATGTTCTAAAACAATACACTTACTATGAATTTGGGTCACTGTACCCTAATGCAGAATGGAGAAAGCTATCTTAAAAGATATACTGAATTTATCTTGGACAGCACTTAAATAATAGTCTTATAGAACCTACAACCACAAAAATATTTGGCTTGGTTTTCCACGTCTAGCATGCCAGAACACCATTTCCTCTTAAAAACTGCCAATATCATCAGAAATTCAATCACCGGGGGCAAAGGCTGCCGTTGACACTTCAAACAAGTTAGATTTATCACTATGGCAAAACTAAGTCAGTGCAGTTATCACTGGATTACAAATGAAGCAGCACCAAAGTCCCCGTATTCAAGAGGGAGTTGGCTCTTCTGATCTCACTTTGTCACAACATCAATCCAACAACAGATTTTAAATTTAATATTGCTAGATTATGTTATGTTCATGACAATTTCCAAATTCACACAAGGAGGGAGTAAAGTAAATAGGACTTGGATATTAACTTAAGAAAATAATTGCAATGCCAATCAATAAACTGTAAGTAATGTTTAGAATTTTATAACCCATGCAACACATAACATAATACTAACTGCAGAAGGAAAGAGTTAAATTAAGAGCTTTGTCAGACCCCAAAAAATTAGAAGATAAACTGTTGCAGAAAATATTACATTTGGCATACAGATAAAACTAGTTCTGAAATTGGATAATTTAAAAACTAAAAAAAAAACAAACATGAAAATGAAATGAATTAGCATATTTGAAGGACTACAAGTTGTTTTATTAAGTGGTCACTTAAGAGCATTTCACAAATATGCAATATAACTACTTTAAAATTTCGGTCAAAATATGCCTTTTTCTGATTGATCAAAAGTACTTCATTGGTTTTAAACTAGTCACTGTAGAACTGTGAAGTAAAGCTCCAAAACTTCAGTTGAAGGCAGGTCAGCAGACTGTCTGGATTCTCTACAAAGTTAGAAAAGGCCTGACAGAATGATTTGCTCTTTTCCATTATTAAGAACTTAAAACATTTCACTGACATTTGGAAGCTGCTGAAGGAAGCTGAGTGCATTTAACTATGCATGCATAGATATCAAGTTTCTGAATTAGAAAATGGCACAAACAGACAATCCAGGCCCTTAATATTCATTTGCACAGAATCAAAGATATGTTTCAGTTTAAATAAAACTGTTCCATTAACAAGAAAAAGAGGCAAAGAAATATACCAAGTGCCAACAGTTCCTGGCAGAGAAAACTCTAGATCCAAGGTTGTCAAAGGTTTGCACAGAATGCAGGTCATATGTTTTACAGGAAGGGTGTGAGGAAAAACTGGAGGGCAAGTCAACACAGAGCCCATCAATGTGTCTGACAGCAGTCAGTAAATTACAGTAGATGCTTGGGGGCAGGTTATTTGTCTGCTGTCTTTACTGAAAAATGATGCTCATTCCTTGGAAAAGAGGAATGGAAAACCTAAATTGAATTGAGTAAAATGTCCTTTTAAAGTCAATACTATTTATGGTTTTAGACCTTGAATAAATACATTTAAACTTTTACTGCATGTGGTTTCCACCCGATTACACCAACTTTGGACTCTATCCAGTTAAGAGGTCATCCCAGACGAGTGAAAATAAGTTGGGATAAGCAGACAGTCGTCAAGATAGGATAGTGGTTTCTTGTAATGATGTTTATTACATGCTTCTACAAACAGCAGCAGATAAAAAGTAGCATCCCTCAGCCTCTGTGGTGTCTGAGTATTAACCAAAAACTGTCTGCATTTCTAGGTCACCAAATTTTTTCTTACTATAAACAATATTCTTTTGAACCCTTAACCTTCATTCTATCTTCTAACATCTGTTGCTTAGGTTATTTCACTGACTGCCTGAAAACCAACTCAGTTGAATCACAGACATACACTCACACGCATAAGCACAACCATAATAAAGCAGATCAACTCATGATGTTAGAAGACAGAAGAAAATATACTTGGTAAAATTGGGCACACAACTCTGTTGATGGGTTAGACAGGCTCTTCAGCAATTCAGGGAGGAGGAAAGAAAAGCATATTTCAAATCAGATTCCAAGTTACCACTGAACATAGCTCCACACCTGCCAACTAGCAGATCCATAGCTGTATTCACGGCATCTCAAGAACAGCATACCTACATATTCTCTCAATTGCTGAAGAGTAAATTGCGGGTTTTGTGTGGGTTAAGGAATGCAGGGCCAGAGGGAAGGAAGAATTTAAAAAATATATATATTTAAATGTTTGACCACACACATTTAGATCAAACATTTAAAGAACTGTTCTGTTAATGTGCAGTATGTACATGTTGTGATTGTAGCCTTTTACAGTATATGCCCTCCCAAATGTTAGCTATAACTAATGGAAAAATCCTTTTCAAAACATTCACAGTACACAATTCTCCAATTTCATTTCAATGCTAGTCTAGACAGCATAAGAACTTTCACTGATATCCTGCCTACATTACACAGGAGTTCACTTATTTGAATTTAAACTATTTGCAGTTTTGCTCCAGAATCATTGTACTCTTTACAGTAGATTCGATGTAGGTTAATCAAAGTTGGTGTCTGAAGTGCATTGTCACTTTTTGAAGTTTCCTGATGGTAAAAGAGCCTCAGTGATTCACAGGGCATTTGGTTTTGAGCCCTAAGAAAAGCAACAGGGTTCACCATGCCACTTAAAACTGCAAATCTTCAGCAACTTCATAAATACCTCTTTTTTAAAAAAACATACTCAGCCAGTGAAGTATACTGGTGGATGGACTCATTCATCAGGGATCTAAAAGTAGAAGCGAGGCTCATGCAATTCAATCTGAGAAAGCTAAATTGGCATAATGACTTGAATAATATCCCTTCCCTCAAAGTCTTCAATATAAATAACGATATTTTGTAAAAAATCAAAAATTGTTGATACTGGAAACCTGAAATAAAAATAGAACATACTGGAAATCTCAGCATCTGTGGAAAGAGAAAAAATTAACATTTCAGACTGAGAATCCTTCATACTTGGAAGCAAGTTAGTTAATTTGCATAGCAGAGAAGATGGGGAAAGGCAATGGCTGGAACAAAGGGAATAGTTAGAGGTTGACAAGTATGACACTACTGTCATTACAGAGACATAGTTGAAAGAAGATCACAGCTGGGAGAAATATTCAAGGATACACATCGCATTGAAAGGACAGGCAGGTGGGCAGAGAGGTGGGGTGGCTTTGTTGGTATAAAAAAAATAAATAATATTTTTATTAAAAAGTAACATAGGATTAGAAGATGTAGGATCCTTGTGGATAGAGTTAAGGAACTGCAAGAGTAAAAAGACCCTGATGGGAGTTATATACAATTTTCTGAACAGATGATAGATTGATAGATAGACACACACTTTATTGATCCCAAAGGAAATTATTATCCCAAAGTAGTCAGGATGTGGGGTACAAATTACCACAGGAGATAGAAAAGGCATGTAAAAAGGGCAATGTTACAATAGTCATGGTGAATTTCAATATGCAGATTTGTTTGTTCATTATGGTGTGGGCAATCATGGTCTTTCGATGACTATGGTAGCTCCTGGCAAATTTTTCTACAGAAGTGGTTTGCTATTGCCTTCTTCTGGGGAGTGTCTTTGCAAGACAAGTGACCCCAGCCATTATCAATACTCTTCAGAAACTGTCTACCTGGTGTCAGTGGTCTCATAACTAGGACTTGTAGTATGCACCTGCTACTGTTACGACCATCCATCACCTGATCACTGGGCGAAGCAGGTGCTGCACCTAGCCCAGTGGTGACATGCAGGCTAGTGGAGGCCTTACACTTCCTTTGATAGAGACATTTCTCTACCCCGCCATTCAAAAAATGTTGGTAGATTGGGAAAATCAGATTGGTGCTGATCCCAAGAGAAGGAATTTGTAGAATGCCTATGAGATGGTTTTTTAAAGCAGCTTGTGGTCGAGCTCACCAGGGAACAGGCGTTTCTGGATTGGGTGTTGTGTAATGTACTGGGTTTGATTAGGGAGCTTAAAGTAAAGAAAAGTTTAGGAGGCAGTAACCATAAAATAATGCAAGCTACAATTGGATACATTGGTATCAAAGTTAAGTAAAGGTAACTACAGAGGCATGAGAGAGAAGCTGGCCAAAGCTGATTGGAAGGGGACACTAGCAGGGATGATGGTAGAGCAACAATGGCTGGAGATTCTGGGATTAATTTGGGAGAGACATGTTCAGTTCATTTCAAAACAGTATCATTCTAAATGGAGAATGGGGGTGAAAAGGGAAGTCAAAAACAGCATAAAAGCAAAAGCAAAGGCATACAATATAGCAAAACATTAGTGGGAAGCTAGAGGATTGGGAAACTTTTAAAAACTAACAAAAGGTTGACTGGCAGAAGGCAAAGATTGCAAATAAAGGGGGCCTTTTCTGGGTCAGTGGTGATCCACAGGAATTGGTGTTGGGTCTCCTATTTTCACATTATATATTACTGATCTGGATGACAGAATTCATGGCTTTGTGAATAGAGGGATGAACGTTTGGAATAGAGACAAGGTGGAATTTCTAATCTGTGCAATTCATTGCCACAAATGGATGTGGACGCCAAACTCATTTGGTATATTTAATGCAGAGGTTGATAGATCTTTCATTAGTACAGGCGTCAAAGGTTACAGGGAGAAGAAAGAATGGGTTGAGAGGGAAAATAAATCAGCCATGATCAAATGGCTTATTTCTGCTCCTATGTCTTATAGTCCTATGGGATGATTTTAATTGGATGAAATAATGAAACCATCAAATATACAATTGAGTTCCTTTGTTTATGTAATGTGCCATTAATATTGTCAGACAAGATATGGCCATTGAGCCAGAATATATGAATACAAGAGAAACAAAAAGGACAAGATAAGTGGCAAGAACAAATGGGCATCCTAATACACAAAGAAAGAGCCCGTTATCTGAAATTAGAGAATTTATGATGAGTCCTGCAGTATAGAGCATGCAGAGATGAAAAATGAGGTGCTCCTCAAGTTTACATTGACTGTCGATATATTAGTGCAGGAGGCTGAAGACAGAGATCACACTGGGAGTGGGATAGTGAATTAAAACAGCAGGCAACTGGAAATTCAGTGTCATAAGGACTGAGCACAAATGCTCTGCAACCATCCACTTTGCATTTGATTTCTCTAATGCAGAGGCAGCCACTGCACAAAATTAATGCTTTGCATTTTGACAGTCCTGTGGACAACCCAAATCAAAACTCAGAGCATGGGTTACTTTTAAACTCACACATAATTTGTTAAAATATTTAATATATTTTTTTTTAAAAAGCTGTATTTCAGACCATCACAGTTGATTATTTACTATCCTGAAAGAAGTTGGAGATGGAATAGTCAAACAAGCAAAATCCTCCTCCTCAAGTAAACATAGAAGGCTGCAAACAAGAGCAAATCTGCAGATGCTGGAAATCTGAGCAACACACACAAAATGCTGGAGGAACTCAGCAGGCCAGGCAGCATCTGTGGAAAAAAGTACAGTCGACATTTCAGGCCAAAACCCTTCGGCAGAAACTGGAGAAAGAACTGGGATAGGGTTCCTCTTGTCCTCACCTACCACCCCACCAGCCCCAACATACAGCACATAACTCTCTGCAACTTCTGCCATCTCCGAGATCCCACCACCAAGCACATCTCCCCCCCATCACTTCCTGCTTTCCACGTGACTCTTTTGTCCATTCGTCCCTCCCCACTGATCTCCTTCCTGGCACTTATTTTTCAAGTGGAACAAGTGCTACACGTGCTCCTACAGCTCCTCCCTCACTACCATTCGGGGTCCTAAACAGTCCTTCCAGGTGAGGTGATACTTTACCTGTGAGTCTTTTGGGGTCATATACTGTGTCCACTGCTCCCGGTGTGGCCTCCAGTAATACTGAAGGGTCTCAGCCCACCACGTTGACTGTACTCTTTTCCATAGATGCTGCCTGGCCTGTTGAGATCCTCCAGCATTTTGTGTGTGTTCCTCCATTTGTAGACAATTTCTCTTACTATACACTACTGCTTGTGTAGCCTTTTCTAGCTTCATGCATCTCTACAATTTTTCTTCTAAGGTCTCAAAGTTGTTTTGATCAAAGTATGGTGCACATCAACAGATCTTTCTTAAAAAGAGCAGGCTCCATCAGTAACCTGGCTATGAGTGTCTTTTTTTTTATAGGGCAGGGCACCTCTACAACCCTCAACTTCAATCTCATCTCGTTGAATGGAACACTCGACTCCAAATTGCGTTTGTAGAAGGCATTACCCAACAGGTTCACTCATCTTTTCCAACAAATACATGTGATACTGGATAATTTTTCTCAATAAATAAATGAACAAACATAATGTCTCTTGTGTTATTTATTTAATTGGGTTCTCTATCTAGTTTTAGGAGTTACATGAAGGTCTGATCAAATTTTGGGTCAAATGCAGAAACAGAGAAAATACTACAGAGTTCACAAATTTTCTAGCACCACTGTAGTCCTATTCTTCACATTACCAATGAACAGGTTTAATTACAGCAATTCAAGTCTCCACTTAAACTTCCATTTCAAAGCCATTACTTGTTGAAATTTATTTTGAGCCTACCCACAACAAAACAGCTAGTACAACAGTAATCAATTTTATAGCCATATAAACTTATAGTTGTTCAATAATACCAAATGTGGGCTAAATTCAGTACAAATAATTACACCAACAATATGACTTAAAAAAAACAAAAAGTTAACCAGTATAACATCTATTTAACAACTCAGCCACCCACCGAGCCAAAGTCTTCTTTTCTCTCCAACCATTTTGTCATATATCATTTTACTTATAGCATATATAGTGGTGGAGTATTTGACAACCAAATGTAAAAATAACTAATGCCATGTTCTACAATCTTTGAATTTAATTTGAAACTGCCATAAGTAAAACAATATATGACAAAATAGTTCACATTCCCAACTTATGTTTGATTGTTTGGTTTCTCTTGTTGAGGCATCCATTGTAAAATCCAATTCATTTTCAGCAAATGGATACCTAACTAAGAAAATTTAATCCTCCTATATCCAGGATAGGCCACTCATGCAATATTATCTCCCCTCTTCCTTCACCAATCACCTCCATAATTTAAGCCATTCTGAATACAGCGTCCCCCACTTTTTGAACATTCACTTTACGAAACCTCACTGTTACGAAAGACCTACATTAGTACCCTATTTTCACTTTCAGAAGATGTTTTCACTGTTACGAAAAAAATTCAGCGCACGATAAAAGGCAGCGTGCCCCGAGCAGCCGCTCTCCCCCAGATTCGGAACTGCTTTGCTTTAACACGTGCCTGTGAGCAGCCGTTTGCAAGATGAGTTCTATGGTATTGGAAAAGCCTGAAAGAGCTTGTAAGGGTGTTACACTTATGGTAAAACTAGACATAATTAAGCATTTGATCGTGGTGAACGAAGTAAGGACAACGTGAGTTTGGTGACGAACATGATGTTGAAGAGGTTTTGGCATCCCATCACCAAGAACTGACAGATGAAGAGCTGATGCAATTGGAAGAAAAAAGGTTAACAATCAAAACCGAATGTGTAATGATAAAGTACGACTTTAATTTTGAAAGGGTACGTCGGTTTAGGGGATATTTGCAGGACGGTTTGAGTCCTTATTAAATAACTGTGTGATAGAAAAATGCGCGAGGCTCAGCAGTCAAGCAAGCCTTCCACATCAGCCACAGCAGACGACGAACCTCGACCTTTGACATCGAGGCGGGCAGAGATAGATGATGATGAGCTGCCTGCCCTGATCGACGATGAGGTGAGACCCCAGTGTCCCACCACCCCAACCCCCAGGCCACGGACAGACTCGCGGAGAATGCAAAGGTAGCCGGGAGGCACACAGCACATCTTTAAGAAAAAAGCCGAAATAAACATGCTAATTAATTAGGTGCCGCTGACACGTAATTGTCGGCCTAGATCAGAGACGATGCAATCGGAAATTGGCACCGATCTGGGCCGACAATTACGGGTGGCACCTAATTAATTAGCATGTTCGTTTCGGCTTTTTTCTTAAAGATGTGCTGTGTGCCTCCCGACTACCGCTGGACCCCTGCATTCTTCGCAGCAATGTATTGCTCAGCAGCCTGGAGGGTGGGGGGCCTCTGCACCACCCCAGTCTGCGACGACTCAGTCTAACACACCATCATCAGTGTGCTCGTTGTCTTCCCGATTCCCGCAAGTGATACTACACTGTACATACATTATTTCTACTTTATATAGGCTGTGTATTCTTACGTGTTATTTGGTATGATTTGGCAGCTTCATAATTTAAAGATTACTGGAGAGTGCTCGCTCCGTGTTTTTGCCAACAGTCCTTGCGTGGGATTTTCTGCCGACAACGCTTGCGTGAGATTTCCGCTACGGAGATCTGTGCCGGCAATGATTGTGGAAAAGTATTTCTACTTTATATAGGCTGTGTATTTATCATATCATTCCTGCTTTTACTATATGTTACTGTTATTTTAGGTTTTATGTGTTATTTGGCATGATTTGGTAGATTATTTTTGGGTCTGCGAACGCTCACAAAATTTTCCCATAAAAATAAATGGTAATTGCTTCTTCACTTTACAACATTTCGGCTTACGAACTGTTCCATAGGAACGCTCTACCTTCGGATGGTGGGGGAAACCTGTACATGGATAGAGTACAGGTCCCGACTTTCTTATGTTTATAATTAGAGCATTGGCTGAATGGTGAATAACCTTCAGCCAATGCTCTATTTATAAACATGAGAAAGTCTGGAGATGCTGGAAATCCAAAGCAACACACAAAATGCTGGAGAAACTCAGCAGGTCAGGCAGCATCTATGGATATGAATAGACAGTCCACGTTTCGGGCCAAGACCCTTCTTCAGGACAGAGAAGGAAGGGGAAGGATGCCAGAATAGAAAGGTGGGGGAAGGGGAAAGAGGATAGTTGGAGGATGATAGGTGAAGCCAGGTGGGTGGGAAAGGTCAAGAGCTGGAGAGAAGGAATTTGATAGGAGAAGAGAATGAACCATAGGAGAAAGGGGAGGAGGAGGGGACCCAGGAGGAAGTAACAGGCAGGTGAGAAGAAGTCAAAGGTCAGAGTGGCAAATAGAGAAAGGGAGGAGAAATTTGTTAACCTGAAGGAGAAATTGATATTGATTACATCAATTATATGTTGATAGTGTATTAAACCCTTGGTTCAAGACTCTCTTTTAGCACAGCACCCAAAATAAAGAAATTCATTGACTATATATAAAAATTACATTAAAAAATGAGTTGTGGTCTAAAGGTGCTTGGGATTTGGAATATGATCAACAGTCCACGCTACCCTCATTGGTTGTTCATACATAGAACAAATCCTTCATGAACGGTTGTAATCTTCGTGCAAATATTCTAAGCTTGAGCACAACACAGACCTGCCTGCTACAATGAAAAAGAGATCTAACCCTTTATGAATATCCTTCTAGATAATGTGCTGTTCAATGCACATGCAATATAGGAGCCTAAAATGGTTAAAAACATCATTTATTTGCTTGGATACCTCAAGTTAAATACATCATGAAGTACACTCAGTGGCCACTTTATTACATATGTCCTGTAAAGTGGCCATTGAGTGTATGTTTGTGGTCTTCTTCTGCTGCTGGAGCCAATCTATATCATATTGTTGGTGTAATTGTTTGTGCTAAATTTAACCCACGTTTGGAATTATTGAACAGCTATTAACAGCAGGTCATGGCCAGAATCAACTCCTGCCCAAACACGGTGTTGGACCTGCTGCAATTTGCCTATCACCACAATAAGCCTACAATAGAAGCAATCTCACTGGCTCTCCGCTCTGCTTTGGATCACCTGGACCTACGTCAGGCTGCTGTTTATTGATTACAGCTCAGCATTGAATACCCTCGTACTAATCAACAAGCTCCAAAACTTGGGCCTCTGTACCTCACTCTGCAACTGGATCCTTGACTTACTCATTTGGAGACCACAGTCAGTGTGGATCACTGGACCACCTCAAGGATGTGTGCTTAGACCACTACTCTACTCTCTACCCCACGACTTTGTGGCTACATACTGCTCAAACACCATCTACATATTTGCCAATGACACAACTACTGTTGGCAGGATTGCAGATGGTGAAGAAAAGGTGTATAGGAATGAAATAGATCAGCTGGTTGAATGAAGTTGCAACAACAACTTTGCACTCGACGTCAGTAAGAACAAGGAACTGATTGTGGACTTCAGGAAGGGAGAGTCGAGAGAAAACATAAAAGTCCTCCTCGAGGGATCAGAGCGGAAAGGACAGCAGTTTCATGTTCCTGGGTGTCAACATCTCTGAAGGTCTATCCTGGGCCCAACATATAAATGCAATTACAAAGAAGGCATGACAGTTGCTATACTTCATTAGGAATTTGAGGATACTTAGTATGTCACCAAAGACACCTGCAAATTTCCACAGATGTTCCGTGGAGAGGATTCTAACTGGTTGCATCACCATCTGGTATGGAGGAGCCACTGCATGGGATTGGAAAAAGCTGCAAAAAATTGTAAACTCAGCCAGCTCCATCACGGGCACAAGCCTTCCCAATATTGAGGCATCTTTAAAAACTGACGCATCAAAAAAATGCCGCAACCATCATTACAGAGCCCTATAACCCAGGATATGCCCTCCTCTCAGTGTTACCATCGAAGAGGAAGTACAGGAGCCTGAAGACACACACAATGTGTTAGGAACAGCTTCTTCCTCTCCACCATCAGATTTCTGAATGGACAATGAACCCATGCATACTACCTTATTATTTTTTACCTTCCTTTTTTGCTGTCATTTTGCACTTCTTATTTAATTTATATATTATATAATTTGTATTATATTATATAAATTTCTTGTTGTTATTTAGTATTTTTAAATATGTATTGTAATATACTGCTGTCACAAAACAACAAATTTCACGGCATATGCCAGTGATATCAAACCTAATTCTGCTTCAGCTACTAACCTATATGACCATAAAATACACTCAGTGGCCACTTTATTAGGTTCAGGAGTGGAACGCAATGTGTTCTTCTGCTGCTGTAGCCAATCCACTTCAAGGTTCAACATGTTGAGCATTCACATGCTCTTCAGTACACCACTATTGTAATGCATGGCTATTTGAGTTACGATCGTCTTCCTGTGAGCTTGAACCAGTTTAGCCATTCTCCTTTGGCCTTTCTCATTAACAAAGTATTTTTGCCACAGAACTGCCACACACTGGACGTTTTTATGTTTTGCACACCATTCTTTGTAAACTTTAGAGACTGCTGTGCTTGAAAATTCCAGGAGACCAACAGTTTCTGAGATACTCAAACCACTCCATTTGGCAGCAACAATCATTCCATAGTCAAAGTAACCTAGATCATATTTCTTCCCCATTTTGATATTTGGTCTGGACAACAAATTAACCTCTTGACCATGTCTGCATACTTTTATGCATTCAATTGCTGCCACGTGTTTGGCTGATTAGATATTTGCATTAATAAGCAGGCGTTCAGGTGTTAGGTTCGAGCTTTATTGTCATTCCGGAGGACAAGATTGCAGTGCAAAACAGCACTAATACCTAATAAGGTGGCCACTGAGTGTAAAAGTAAAGTAAAGGTATCTGTTAGTCTTGCGAGACCATGGATCTGTGCCTGGAAAGTCTTCACTCTCCAGGGCGCAGGCCTGGGCAAGGTTGTATGGAAGACTGGCAGTTGCCCATGCTGCAAGTCTCCTCTCTCCATGACACCGATGTTATCCAAGGGAAGGGCATTAGGACCCATACAGCTTAGCACCACTGTCGTCGCAGAGTAATGTGTGGTTAAGTGCCTTGCTCAAGGATACAACACGCTGCCTCGGCTGGGGCTCGAACTCACGACCTTCAGATCGCTAGTCGAACACCTTAACCACTTGGCCACGTGCCCACACAGAATATTCATGATAATACTATACAAATATTTCAAGTCCTTCATGTTTATATTTCATTTTATATCCTTATTGTGCTCAGAACTTGGACTCAACAGCCACCTACGAATACACAACAGAACTGCCGAATCTAACTGTCATTATCGGATACGAGTTACAACTAATCACTCATCATAAAATCCGAATTTTAAAAAAATATTTAGAGACACAGCACAAAACAAGCCCTTCCAGCCAAACGAGCTGCACTGCCCAGCACCCCACCTATTTAACCATAGCCTAATCACAGGACAATTTATGATGACCAATTAACCTACTAATTTGTATGCCTTTGGAATGTGGGAGGACACCAACACACTCATGGGAAGGATGTATAAGCTTCTCACAGTGCGTTGGATTTGAACTCCAAAATCCAACTCTCTGAGCTGTAGTAGTGTTGCGCTAACTGCATGAGTAGCATTACTTGCTTAAAAAGTAAATAATATTTTTCCACCAGAAGGTTCAAGGAATTTTCTATTCCAGATTAATGGTTGTTATGTAAATTGCTCCATTTATAGTACACTTGTTAAGTGATCGGACTGCACCTGACAGAACATTCTTTCTAATCAGTGAAACCTTCTACAGCCATTCTAAACTATATGTTCACTTGATGTCCACCATTTTCAAATTCATGTGACAGGCACATCTCTAGCTGGGAAATTTTGTTTGGTACAGATTGCTTAGTTACTTTGTTCAGCTTCTGGGTCTTGTCACTGAAGAGGTATCTTGTTTTCTACTAGTAATTTCCATTAGTTAATGGATTGAATAGTTCTGCTGCACTGTAAAATGCCGCTGCAGACAATTCAGGTGCTTGGTGTGAAAAAAAATGTTAAAACATATTTATTTGAGCCTTCAGATGGGAACATCATCAAAGAAATATGTTTTTTTCCCTTTAAGCAAGACATTCTGTGTAAAGGGCAGAACATAAAAGAGTAAGTGTTTGGTAACAAAACATAACTGTGAAAAGTCTGGAACATTTAACATAAATCAGAGCAGTTGGCAAATGTGAAATATTTCAACCTTGCTAATGGCCAAGCTTCAAATGTTTTGATGGGACAATTTAATAAGTGTACAACCAAACTATTCCAGATTGATATTAATATCTGTTTTCAAATGCTGTTTTAACAGCTGTATTTGGGGGAGGAAAATACAATACCAATTTAAATAATATGACATCCAAAAACTACGTGTGAAATTCACTGCGTAAAAGAGTTTGAAACTTTGACAAGATGGGTGGGAATGGGGAGAAAGTGAAGAAAATATTACATTACTCACTTTAAAATAAAATGCAAATTAGCAGACAATCTTGGGTCTGTAAACTGTGTTGTTCTGTTGTTGTGGTCAACAAAATAGACTCTTCCTGTAGCCGTGTTGCGAATTTCCCAGCCCGGAGGCAATGGCCCTAATTCCTCACAATTTACGTTGCTAAGATCCCTGCAAAACAAACATAGACGACTACCTCAGTGTACTTCATGCCAAACCAATTAAAATGGTAAGGAATACAATTCCATAATGTCAGAACAACCAGAGCGTTCCAAGAACTTGATACTTTCTGTTAGAATCCTTTAGTATCCCAAGATACAAGCCCACAAAACCTGCGTAGGCCTCAAAACTAGGTTGTCATATCATTAATCTACATTTTAAGTGCAGGTCTCAGCCAAGTGGCTTTATCCCAAGGAATAAATCCATTAAAAGCAATTCATATTATACTGGTAGTTCTTCCCAAAGTATACAGAAACATGAAAACTTGCTTTGAACCAAAATCTTTACCGCAATATGTATAACATATCTATGCTCTGTTACTTTGCCAGCAACCAGGATAATCTGATTGCCATGTTTCTTTCAAATAAAGTTTTAAGAATTCCTTCACCAATTTAATATTTAGTCTTTAGGAAAATGTTCCCACTCTACTACTGCTCTAGTCCCTAGCTAAACCAGAAGGCAACTAACTGACCTACTCTTGGGTCTCTGCCAAAAGTTTTCTTTAACTGGGTGCCAATTGCTTTGTGACAGCCGCCGGGGTAGATGCATTCTCCACCCATCTGCAGAATTATTTTCCTTCCAATTAACGTCGACTAGTGGCAGGAATCCCTCAAAGGAAGAATTTCCAATATTAACTTGGATAGAACAATCCCTATGATGTCACCAGCTGTTGTGAACCTCCTAACAATGGTTATTGCTGGGACAAGCTGTACTGGCTATTGTTTTGATAGGGAAATGTTACATTGAGTAGGAAAGTAATCGAAAAGAGGAAAGAAATTGAAGCATCTATTATCATTGACCAGGCAATTTTAAGTATGCACCTGAAATTCATATCCTTAAAAATTTTAATTTTTGTTTTACCCATCAAAATTTCTCTATTATAAGAACAGGATCCAAAATCTTACAATCTGGACATAGCAGAGTTACACGAAATAATACAATTTTGATTCCACAAACAGTTTATATTTTCTATCATGTCAAGTGAAATAATCTTGACTTGCTATCAAAGGGGACCTTTTAGGCCAGGTTTCCTTTACCTGGGTACTCGAGGATCATGCCACGTGCTCACCCCGGTCTGTGTGTGTAGAAAGTACACCTGACCTTGTTGTGTCGTTCTTTGCTCTATGTAAAATAAAAGAATAATAAATAGCAGTGCAAGTAGCAATAAAGATGAAGTTATTTACATCTGCACCAGTGTGAATCTCAACAATAAATACATACAACTCAGCAAGACTGCCAAAGAAAATTACTAACTGTAGTTGCACATTACAAATGTGAAACTAGTAGATATTCATGCATAGGAATAGAACTATTTCAAAAGATTTTCTTAAACATTCTCTCTCTCTATTTCCGATCACATCAAACAGAACAATTGACAAATGAATCAGGCTCTAGAGCTCTGCCAAACCACTATTACTGACTGCCTAGAGTTCAAAACAAATGTACGATTTTTCCTGTTCAGTATATTTTGAAGCATTTAGCTTCCGCACCACACTTTTCCAAAACTTGAAATAAGTACAAAACAAAATCAAAACACAGACTTGTTTCCTTCATACTTCCAATTTCCATATTTAAGTTACATGAGATGGACTTGCACCTTGTGCAGACAATACACCTTAATCCTGACACCTAACACTATGAAGGACAATGTGACAAAAAGTGGTTTGGATCCAATAACCAGCAACATACACAATAAATGTTCTCAAGAAATACACTTAAACTTGTCAATTCATTCCTTCATTTTAAAAAAATCCTGACACAATGTCTTGGGGAATTTGATGATAATGGAAAGACTGACAATTTATTTTGAATCATCAATAAAAGTTGGTGCTTAGTGTGTACAGTTAAGCAAAGCTCCCTTTATTTGTAATTTAAGGCGGCTCCCCATGACCAAAATGTTTAGCAACCCATCATACCCCTAAAGTAAAATCTTAATCCTATTTGAGTGAGAATTCCTTGTATCTTTTCTGAAGCATACCAACAGGCTTCATTGTGAACGAACAGCAACAATTCTGCAATCTCCAAGAAGTTATCTGCCAATTTTATGTTTGGAGGGGTGGGGGGGTGGAGAGGTAAAGGGATGGCAGTAGATGGAGAGTTGGGAGATGGGCAAGGGCCAGGGAATGTGTAAAAGACATAGATGAAATGGTGAGCAACACACACAAACAGCTGGAGGAATTCAGCAGGTCAGGCAGCACCTAAGGATAGGAATAAACAGTCAAAGTTTCGGATGAGATGGGAAAAAGCTAGAATTCTAAGGTGGTAGGGGTGGGGAAGGAGTTTAAACTGGCAGGTGACAGGTGAAACCAGGTGAGAGGGGTGAAGGTGGGATGGAGTAAGAGGATGGAAGAGGTAAAAAGCTGAAGAAGAAGGAATCTAATGAGAGGCCAGTGGACCATTGATGAAAGGGAAGGAGGAGAACCAGAGGGAGGTGATAGGCAGGTGAGAAGAGAAGGGTTGACAGGGGAGCCAGAATGGGTAATGGTAAAAGAGGGAAGAATGGAAAAAGATGGAAAGGTAAAAGACATAGGCTGTCCTCGTAGAGCTGCCATGTAGCGCCGTAAAACAATGTGGACAGGGGCTTGGAATAGAGCACAATGCAAGATGAGATCAACAGGTGGAAAAGAAATAAATTCTATATAGGAAAATCATAACAGAATTGCAGATATGGACAAAGATGACTGTGACAAAATGAATCAAGATGTTTAAAGGCATGTAAGCGCAAAACTAATGATGTAATGTCACTTATCATATTATAAATGCTACCACATAATGATTAACAACACATATTTGGAAGGTGCCAGTTTCCATTCAAGTCTGTGTTAATTTGTTGTTTAACAGCAGGAGGAGCATTTCCAATAGACCCACAAGCTTGCACGAGTTGAAAACTGAAGCGGAAAGTAGCTGGATTCTACACAGCTCTTGCTGAAAACTGTGTGTGGATATCAGGTGCAGGTAGATTGGGCCTTACCATGATGCTGAAAAAAAATGGAAGTAGTTATTGTCTTGGCTAGATGCCACAAGACAGTTGATTCCGTGAAATTTTGTGCCAATATAAGTCAGCACCTCACTGATAGCAGGAATAATAATGTGAAAGATGTTTTTAAAAGCATAGTCTCAAGATATAAAGAAAAATAAGGCAGATATGAAATGTTACATTGGGCTTGACTAGTATATGTGAAACAAAGAAACCTGCTGTATTTAATTTGATTATTCATGCTCTACGTGTACACCTGCATGTTTTTCAGCATCAAGGGATACTGAATAAAAAGCGTACTGTACACACACCAGAGAAGAATATGGTAATTTTTTTAAAAAATGCTTTCTTCCTCCCACTCCAATGGTGAAGATTGCAGTTTGACATATAGTCCTTATAATGGGATCTAGTTAACTTTCTTCTGCTACATTCCAAGCAGTATAGAGGCACAGCTATTAGAACCATTCCCTCTCAGCATCAGATACCTAGGTTCAGTCCTGATCTTGGGTGCTGTCTGTGTGGGATAATCATGCTCTCACTGTGACTGCCTGGATTTCCTCTGGATGCTCTGGTTTCCTCCAATATCTACAATACAGCTCATCCTAATTTGTTGCATTGCTGCATGGTATGGACACTGCACTGTAGCAAACAGTAAGGCTCTACAACAGGTTGTCAAAACTGCCCAACTCATCAACAGCACCAGACTACCCGCCATCAAGGACATATGCACAGAAATGTGCCAGAGAAAGGCCAATAAAATCATGAAGGATCCCACTGACCCTGCTTATGAATTGTTTGTCCCACTCCCATCAGGGAGGAGGCTACATAGCATTCACACCCGGACCGCTAGATCTAAATAGTTATTTTCCCCAAATAGAACACCTCTACCCACTAACCCTCCCCACCACACCCCCTCGCCATCATTACTTTATCATATCCTGTCAGTCACCTTGTATATCCAGCTTTTACACTGCATTATTCTGGCTCCAACGACATTTTATCTACCAGATTTTGCTCTTCTCTACAGCAACCACGCACACTTCTTTTGGACCCATACTTCTCCCCATTATGATTTTATTCTTCTGTTCTTCCACATCACAGACATCTCAGTTCATTCCACAGAATGACTAGCACGGTTCACCTTGAGCCTTGATCATATAACTGAATTTACTTTAAAACTGTCCAACAGTACCTTCCAATCTCTGTAAATTCCTCCAAGGACATGTAACAACTTGCAAGATCTGCATTTCTCTCATACTGGCCATGTTCTCACCTCTGAATTTAAAACTGATCCACCAACAAATGCCACCCATTCCTCCGCAAAATCCCACAGGTTTGGAGTTCCCTCCATGAACCTCTCAATCCCAACATGAAAGAAACCCTTTGAAATGTAAGGATAGGGAGGGATGGAGAAAAGGAGAAGGTGTTTGTGACAGAGTGGAGATTAAGTAGCAAAAATGTATTAATGCCATTGAAGAGGGTTAAATGCTTGTCAATCATAGCTGATTTGTCTGGAGGATTGTAATTAGAGAAGGATGAATATAAAAATCATTAAATGTTGCCGGAACTTTAATATGCAGAACAGAAATAAGAAATAAAAGACAATGCTGAGAATACCTAGAAAATCAGGCAGTATACATAGAGGCAAAACTGAGTCAATATCACAGGTGGATAACCTTACATTTCAGTTCTGACAAATAGGAAAGGCTGATTATCTGAAACTTGATATAAAGTCTTGAAGACTACATCAACAGATAATGAGGCACAATTGCTCAAATGCTGCGTTTGGTGTTGTGTAGGAGGCTAAAGACGAGCACGAATGGATGAAGAAAAAAGTGACAAGTAACTGAAAGCTAAGGGCCACCTTCAGAAACTGAATAGTGTTTTGTAATCAAATAACTGAAACATTCAGTTTCTCCACAACAAAGAAGACCACATCTCTACATACTGTCCTTACACATCTGGAGAAAAAGGATGCTTATGTGAGAATGCTGTTCTTGGAGTACAGTTCAGCATTCAACACCATAATTCCATCCAGGCTCGACAGGAAGCTCAGAAACCTTGGCCTTGACCCTGCCTTGTGCAACTGGATTCTGGACTTCCTGTCAAATCGCCAGCAAGAGTGGGTTCCCTCACCTCCACCCCTCTGACTCTCAACACAGGAGCCCCTCAGGGCTGTGTACTAAGTCCCCTCCTTTACTCCCTGTATATTCATGACTGTGTCGCCACCCACAGCTCTAATCTGCTAATTAAATTTGCTGATGACACTACATTGATTGGCTTAATCTCAAACGATAACGAGGTGGCCTACAGGGAAGAAGTCATCTCTCTGACTCCGTAGTGTCAAGAAAACGACCTCTCTCTCAATGTCACAAAAACAAAGGAGCTGGTTGTGAATTACAGGAGAAGTGGAGACAGGCTAACCCCTATTGACATCAATGGATCTGGGGTTGAGAGGGTAAACAGCTTTAAGTTCCTTGGCATCTACATTACCGAGGACCTCACGTGGTCTGTACACACAAGCTGTGTGGTGAAAAAGGCACAACAGCACCTCTTTCACCTAAGATAGTTAAGAAAGTTTGGTATGGGCCCCCAAATCCTTAGAAATTTCTACAGGGCACAACTGAGAAGATCCTGACTGGCTGCATCACTGCCTGATATGGGAACGATACTTCCCTTAATCGCAGGATTCTGCAGAGAGTGGTGCGGAGAGCCCAGTGCATCTGTAGTTGTGAACGTCCCATGATTCAGGACATTTACAAAGACAGGTGTGAAAAAAGGGCCCAGAGGATCACTGGGGACCTGAGTCACCCCAACCACAATCTATTCTAGCTGCTACCATCCGGGAAACAGTACCGCAGCATAAAAGCCAGGACCAACAGGCTCCGGGACAGCTTCTTCCACCAGGCCATCAGACTGATTAACTCACACTGATTTGAGTGTATTTCTATGTTACATTCACTGTTCTATTTATTATAAATTACTATGATTGCTTATTTAGACTGAAATGTAATGTAAAGATTTTTACTCCTCATGTATGAGAAGGATGTAAGAAATAAAGTCAATTCAATTCAATTCATGGGCATCCCTTGCAACAGACTAAATTACAAGTGTTAGTGAATTGCTGCTTCACCTGAAACACTGGGTTTCTGGAATGATGGGAAAGGAAAGGAAGTAAAATGTCAGATGTTCCATCTCCTGCTATTGTACAGGAAAGTACAAAGTGAAGAGTGATCAGTGAATCATAGTCGCCCTTTACCAATGCATTCTCCATGCACAATAACTGCCCAAAAAAACCTTCCTGCCAAATGTTTTAATTTTAGTTATAAATTTACAGGTTATAAGAGGAAACTCAACATATCTGTATACATAAGTTCATTAAATCCAACTGTTCATAATTCTTAGAGTAACTCCAATTGAAATCACCTGAAATGCAATACAGAACTATATTAACTGTCAATATTACATTCTCTTTAAAATGAAATTAAATAACTTACCATAACCTTCTGGGAGATCAGGTGGAAGGTGCAAATGAGTCCGACTCATGTAATTCCTGTGTCTTTGTGATCTCACCCTCCTCTCTGCCATTCTAGGGTCAGGCGTCTGTCCACATGAAGCTCCATTAGCTGGGCTAATTGGTGTATTCTCATCCACTATACAACTCAGTGGCCTGCCAGGACTGGCATATTCAGAGGCAGGTCTATGATCAGGTTGAAGAAAATTTAATATATAATGTTTATAGATATTTAATAAAAAAGCTCAAACAAAATACACAGATAGCAGCATACCAGAAAAACCAAACATACAATCTACAAACGGTTTTGTAATATAGAACAAGGGGGAAAAAAAAGAACGAAGCAGAGATGGTTATCTACAATTGTCACACTATGCACTCCCAATACAATAGCACAGAGTGATTTAGTCTTTGATTGGAGAGGAAGAAAGGAAATTTAGACTGCCACCTTAAAGGATAGATTGTGTACTTGGGGGATAATGGAAATATAAAAAAAAGGAAAGAAAGGAGAAAGAAGAAAAAGGATAAAAATAAACTATTTAAATAATATTTAATTCTAGTCCATTTATGGAATGGTGTGGCATGTTAAGCAGCTGGTGTAATTCTTCTGACAGAGAACCTGACTGACTGATGGAAGTTATTCTCCGCAAGAAATTTAAGATTGCTAATTTAAAATAGTTTTATAAGGGAGAGAAAAAGGGATCCTTTTGTATTCTAGCATTGAAGCTGCATTTATAAAGGACCAAGGGACAGATTAGATAATGGCAAAAAAGAGGAAAAGCAGATATGAATGGCATGCTACCAGCAAAATTTAAAATCCGTCCAGATTATTCCAACAAGATATATCAGTTATTACTACATAGGCAATCTGAATATGAACAGAAAATTAATATTTGATATTTCTAAATTCAATTGACACCGAAGACTACGTGGTAAGTTTTGATTTGTTCCATTTACTAATATTTAGTTAATGCTTTAAATTATCATCTCATTTAATTTTGGGAATTAATCAGGAAGTTTAAACATTGGTATGGCAAACTTAAGAAAGTTACATTTCATATTCTGTCACTTGCAAACCATTAAAAAATGGAGAATCTTCAATAACATTTATAAATTTAGGTAGATTCTTGAAAGACCCACTCATGGTGCCACTGAGACAGGAAGCCAATTTAAAAGCAGCTGGAATCTGATAAACTGCTATTAACTATGAACTAAGGATTTTAAAACTGCACACTGAAAAATGCCAATCCAAATGAATTAATCACTGAAACTCTGACATCACCAACCCAAGCCTTTCAGGAAATAATTCATGTAGAAAGGCCGGTTTACATTCTCATGACTCATTCGTCATCCTGTACGATAGGAAACAGTTGGACATGAAGGAAGTTTTGAAGGAGACTGGTCTTATTATCTGGTGATGTCAATGGTTCTTCATTCATCAAGGATCTTAAAATAAAAACTATTTATCGCAATTTTAGATGCAAAACTAATGCATGTAGTATCCTGAGAAAGTCAATTCCAACATGTAAATTACAGTGAAAGCCTGAATTAGTTAGGACTTTATTCTTAGGAGCATAGGAGTATGACGGGAGACTTGACAGAATAACAGTTTGTTATGGACTAGGCAGGCTGAATGACCTTTTTCTGTGTTGTAGCACTCTGTGTAAATGGAGAGCAGGCCTCAAGCTTCACTTGTCATTTTATAAGATCATGATTGTAACTTCAGCTTTGTACATCTACCCCAGTAACCTTTCACCACCCCCACCTGCCCCGCCAGTAATCAACTAAAATAGTCAAAGACTCTGTAACCACTGTCTTTTGAGAAAATATATTCTGAATACTTATGACCTTCTGAAAGTAATAAAAATTTAACTGGGTGGGCCATTTACTCTTACTTAAACAGTGAGCATTATTTCTAGATTATCCTATAAGAAGAAACATCAGCTGATACAAGTCAAACCTCTCCTTTCTCTCTTTGAAGGACGACCTCCCCATTCCATGCATTAGTCCTGTTAATGTTTTTCAAACTCTTTCCAATGCATTAGCATCATTTTTTTAATAGAAGATCAATATTGGCCTCAGTATATTGAATATATTAAATAAACACAGAATCATTTACTAAGTTTTCCACACAAACGTAAACTTTCTGTTAATCCCTAAACTTAACCAGAAGACAATACTGAAACATTAACTAAGTAAGCTTCTAACTATATAAAAAATTGTTTTGGGCATTTCCTTATTGAATATAGTCTTCAATGTGAATGCCGGGTGGAAACAACAAGGTGTCAGATAATAGTCTCAATGACAACATTTTGGGAAAGAGCTGCAATGTGACCAGTCTGTCCTTTTACACCAGGTGCATCAAGCTATTAAGATGGCAAATGGTATGCTGGGCTTTGCTGATAGCAAGACTTGAGCATGGCTGTGGCGATGTCTTGCTGTAGTTGTACAGGGCCTTAGTGAGACCAGACCTGAAACCCCAAAGCTACTCTACTACCTGCAAAAGCACAAATTTGGGGTGTGATGAAATAACTTCTACTTTCTTGGATAAGTACAATTCAAACAAGTAGCTTGACATCTTGCAGCACAAAGCAGTCAACTCTTCTAGTAACCCATTTACGAGCCGAAACATTCATCACCCCCACCACTGGCACAGAGTAGCTGTTGCGTACACCATTTACAAAATACACTGCGTTTACTAGCCTTGCATCTCTCAAACCTACAGTCTGAGGTATGTCGATTGGGCAGTATGGTAGTGCAACAGTTTGCACATTTGCTCAGTGACTGGGATTCGATTCCTTCTGCTGTCTGTAAGATGATCGTATATTCTCCCTGTGACCAAGTGGGTTTCATCCTTGCGCTCCGATCTCCTCCCACACTTCAAAGATATATGGGTTATCGTTAGTGAGTTGTGGACATTTGTGAGTACTGGCGGCTTTGATGCAAAGGACACATTTCACTGTAAATAAAGCCAATCTTTATCTTTAATTTCAGCTGCAAGGAAACATCACTATTGCAGAATAACCTCCAATATGGAAACCTAATACTGTTAACATTCAGATCAACATTCTTAAAAGACCTATCCAAAAACACCATGGGAGTATCTTTACCTCAAGGACTGCAGCAGTTCACCATAACCTTCTCAAGGACAACTGTAGGTGGCAAATAAATAGAGGCCTTGGTGACCACACTCAAACACCAATAAATAAATAGTGCACATCTTCATTTTAATCATAAACACAAGAGATTCTGCAAATGCTGGGAATCCAGAGCAGCACACCCAAAACACTCAAACTCAGCAGATCAGGCAATATCTATGGAGAGGATTAATCAGCTCGACATTTTGAGCTGAGACTCTTCAACAGGGCCAGGTCCCGATGAAGAGTCTCAGCCCAAAATGTTGACCATTTATTCATCCCTGTAGATATTGCCTGACCCGCTGAGTTAATCTTTTATCAATTCACTGCACCCTGCCCTCCCCGAGGCCTTAAACTTTTTATACCATCTACAGATCACAATCCTAGGTAATGACTTAATATTCTTCATTTCGGTAACTGCTCAAAAACACAAGATATGCCATCATCACATCACCCTGCTTAATTGTTACTGTATTCACCATTGCAAATACACATTTCATCCACCACTGCTGTCAAGGCTCCTCAAAATCTCAATCTGTACCAACTAAACAAACTAGCACAGCAAGTGCATTGGAACAATACTACATCTTTCAAGCCACACACCCTCCTCACCCAGAAATATGTCTGTTCCATCATGGTTGTTGTGTACCTAACAACAAAGGATAGATCTTTACCGATTTTAGCATGTTAATGTGGTGGCTTACTAAATTTGGGAATTGACAATAAGTACAATAACTTTTTTTTAAATAGGAGGATAAAAAGATCAATAGGCCCCAAAAGAAAAAAGCTAGAATAAATAAGGAGAAAAAAATTTGAGTTGAGTAATATTGCAAAGTTTTTTTTAAACTAATTTTGCATTTAAACTTTACATTACATTAATTCTAACACTTCTAAAGAAAACTATTTACAAAGAAATGCAGTATTGAACTCTGATGTTGCACTGAACTCTGAATAGTGCTTTCAGCACATTACACACAACTATTGTGTTCAGGAATTTCAACTTAGTTGTCATTTTATATAATACCTTGCAAAACAACAGATCAGGACTATTGATCAGAACCAAACGGCATCTTTATAAGTATGTCATATTGCAGGAGCATTAAACAGATAGTCGTCACATGTAGTGGATAAGCTTATTAGCTGCATTATTTTTTTATTTAGGGTGGTTCAATCAAAAATGTGGGAAAAAGGGCATTTATGACTGTGGTAAAATGGACACAAGAGGATGTGCATCCTTCTCAGGAAAAGGCAATGCAAAGGGAAAGTTATTTTAAAAGTGAGTTGGCAAGTTAACGCTCATTAAAAGGCTAGCATTTTTCACTGATTTATTTCTTTTTAATGCATTAAAAGCACTTCTTTTAAACCAAACATTGTCAGACCTCAGGTATGCTAGTAACTAGAGGGAGGTCCATCATCCTGTGCTTACCGAGTTGGTCTTTCCCACTGTGTCGTTCGTGTGATGTGATTGAGATATTGTATCCGACCTGAGGCAGTTCTTCGTTCTTCCCAACTAACAAACAGAAAAAGATTGTAAAAGACATTTCCTGAAAAGAGGGTTAAGAATGTGCCCAAAGCCAATATTGGAAACAATTTAACACTAAAGATCATTGAGATGCATTCCAAAACTTGGTTACAAACTCATTAGTTCCCAGAATGTAAAGTGATTATATGTTATCCGTCACAAATTATGTCTTCCATATTTGGATTCAAACCTCATTCCAAGAACAGCTCTGTGCTAGTGGATGCTATATTAAAAAGGCGCTGCATTACCTGTGATCAGTATTTATGGATTTGAGAATGAAAGTTATGTTTGTCAGCAATACAAAATAGCTTATATATCAACAATTTTCCTGGTGCCCTGGCCAACACCCATTATTTAATGAATACTGAACAGATTACCCTATTGCTCTAGTTTATGTTGCTCTTCTCAATAACCTCTGCGCTCCATACAAGATTTAAATATGTTCTCCAATTCGTGTGACTAGATCTCACACATGGACTTCGGTTATCTGAACTGTCAAAGAAGCAAGAGTTTTATGAACAGTCCATGGTGAGTATTCAAAGTATTAAAATAGGAAAACAAGTCCAGTAAATAAATAAAACTGCAAAAAATAAGAACAAGTTTTCTGGCCTTTGATAGCTGCATTGTCAGGAGTTAAGAACACAATCTGGGTGTTGCTTAAATATCAGATTAAAGATTATAGTTGGAGTACCTTAAAAATAAAAAAAAACTGGAAGCCAGAGCCACTGAGACATAAAATGCTGGAGGAACTCAGCAGGCCAGGCAGCACCTATGGAAAAAAGTACAGTTGTCCTGAAATGTCGATTGTATTTCTCCCCCCCACCCCCATAGATGCTGCCTGGCCTGCTGAGTTCCTCCAGCATTTTTTCTGTGTTGCTTGGATTTCCAGCATCTGCATATTTTCCCTTGTTTGTGATTTGAGCCAACAGAGATATTGTGATCAAACTAAACCTCTGCTTTTCAGGTGTCTAGTTTCAGATGTGATTTTAAGACATGTATATGTAAGTAAAACTAATTAGTAACTGTTTGGCATTAAAAAATCAATGAGGAGACCTCATTGTCAAAGGATACACATGAAGTAACTCAATTGGCTTTTATTTTACAAGTAGAAAGCTGTTTATTACTATTTTGCAAATTGTTTTAGAAGTTTTCCCACACTGACGTGTGCTGCCTTCTAATTATATTAACAGGTTAACAATGAGAACAACTGTAAATTGTCAAATTGTAAATTGACTATCATATACATTTAGGAGTAATACCAAATTTAGGTAACTTTGACTCTCAAAATAAACTCAACCTAAGTTTAATTGAAGTATGTAATCAAAGCAAAAATGTTACTTTGGAGATGTAATTCTGCAGTTACTTTAGAATAGAATACTCTAGTGCCAATGTTTTTTCACCATAAAAAAGCAAGCATTGCCTTTCATTATTACTAAATGAATTACTTTCCTCTAAAGCCTTAAAATAACTATTCTCTCAGTGCCCCAAACTTATTAATCTCAGTTTTGAACATGCTTATCAAGTAATCAGGCTTCGCCATGTGGGGAAGAAAAATCCAGAGTTACACTTCTCAATAAGGAACCTTTTCTTTCTTTTTGTTCTACAGCCAATCCTTATCCTAAGGTGCAATTGCCTGAACTGAGCCTGGTTACCCACACTTCGAGTATTGTGTATGGTTCTGGCCATCTCATTATAGGAAGGATGTGGATGCTTTAGAGATGGTACAGGGGTATATCAGGAAGTTGCCTGGATTAGAAAGCATGTCTTACAAGCATAAGGTTTAGTGACCCAGGCTTTTCTCTTTGGAGCGACGGAAGACAACAGGTAACTTGATAAAAGTGCACAAGACGATCAGAGGCATAGTTCAAGTGGATAATCAGGTACTTTGCCTAACACAGGGATGGGGGCATCATTTTAAGGTGATTGGAGAAAAGTATAGGGCAGATGTCAAAGTTAACTTTTTTTTAAAAAACAGAGAGATGGGTATGTGGAATACCCAGCCAGGTGGGGTTAGAGGCAGAGACATTAGGGACATTTAAGACACTCTTAGAAAAGCAAATGAATAAAAGAAAAATGGAGGGTTATAAAGGAGGAAAGGGTCTGATTGATTTTAGAGTAGGTTAAAAGGTCAGCATAACATCATGGGCCAAAGGACCACTGTGCTGTGCTCCATGAGACAGCTATCACCAGATGTTAAAGCAGGAAGGACTTTTCAAAGTCAACAAAATTGGGGAGAAACTTTGTTATGTCTGAATTCTCTCCAGTTTTAACCTTGCTTCTCTTGTTATCATATTGTGATCTTGACGCAAGTGAGAAACTTGCTAAGCCATTTCAAAAGACAGTTGGGACTCCATCATATGACTGTGAGCGTACAGTCATACATAGACCACACAGGGAAATGTGATGACATGTGACTGTTTTGCAGTCTTGTCTGGTTAGTACTTCATTTCTATGTACACCTACTGCTGCTCCCAGGTGACCCTCTGTATTCCTCAGGCTGTAACTTAATCACTTTATTTGCTACTGTACACTCCTCTCAAAACCTTTGGTTTACAATGACACAGAGCACATTTTTGTTTTATATCATTTCTCTGTTCCTTTACGATTAACTTCAGATTTTCACTGCAATGAAAATCATGTTGCTGTATCAAAGGGAAATCTACTTACAAGTGAATTTTCCCAAGTAATTAGCAATACAGCAATAAATGTTTAAGAAACTGATACATACATTTGTAGCTATCTCTCACTAAAATGAAACTACAGTTTACAAAACAAAAAAATGTAGATGCTACAAGTTTCAAAGATAAAAATAGACACCTGTAAATGCAGGTCAGTTAGAACTCTGATGGGAAACTGTGGCTTAGTAAAGGAAACTATGATAAAATGTTAACTCCATCTCTCATGTTCCAAAGATGTCTAATCAGTCTAATGCATAGCACTTTTGTTTTTACTTATAATTGTGAAGCTTCATCACAATGCATTAGTTTGTTGTTGCACATGCAGCAATAAAATGCAAACAACAAGAAATAGAAAAATATTAAGACCAAACAGTGACGATGTTTTTTTGCAGGTTTCCTGTAGCTCAAATTTATTTTTGCCTATTCAGGATAATGACACAAAATAATGAAAGCAATCAAGTGTGTACATTTTAAATCTTAATTACTGAAGCAGTCCCCTTTATCACAATCTATGTTTCTATCACCTTTTACTACTTACTTACTATTAGTAATTCACAACATTTTATAAAATGCTTTGGCTTTCTACAAAACTTCCAAAATATATTATTAATCATTTCTTACCCATCTGGCAAATCATTGTCAAACAAACGACTGCAATCTACCACAGGACCTCCACTGCCTATTCGATCCCGAGACTGAAGGCTCACTGTTAATAAATAAACTAGTTCAGTTAATTTATTTATATACATTTTAAGCATGAAAAATATACGAATACTTATGAATGACAAAGTACCTGGATCTAACAAAGCCAATCAACCCAAATCTGAAAAATTTTACTTGGGCACAAAACACAGCATTTTAGATGAAAAAAAAATTCCTTTTTCTTTCTAATAAAACAGTTTCCTAATTTCACTTTTAAATGACCAGTGCCTAATTTTCAGCTTGTGCTCCTATATTCTCCATTTTCAAGGCAACTGTGCCCAGTTTCTAAATTATGATTAAACTTTATAGCCATTATCTTGGATTTTAAACCTCTGGGAAAATTATTATGCACCCCTCCTGAGAAATGTCTCTAACCAAGTGTGATAAGAAAAACTTAATTTGACCACTCACCTAGTCCTGTGACTTTCTCAGAAAATTGAATAGCATACAGAGGCATTTGTGAATATTTAAATTATTTCGGTGCTTTGTGTCTTAAAAACAATAACACTATATTTCACATACCTACTATCTGCCCTCTTACTGTATCATTGTCATTAGGGCTCAGTTTGCATAGATCCAGCCTCTGGTCTGTAAAAATTAGAAACATTTCTAGTCAATAGTTTATTCTTAAAAATACTTAGCACTGCCATGTCAAATCAAGTTTCAAAGTTAGCAGCACAGATATTTTTAAACTCATTGTTAATCTACAGTGCATAAGACATAGGACCATTCAACCCATTGAGTCTGCTCTGCCATTCCATCATGGCCGATCTCGGAGACCACTCAAACCTGTTCACCTGCCTTCTCACCATAGTCTCTGATGCCCTGACTGATCAGGAAATGATCAACTTCCTCCTTGCATATACCAGAGTCTGTGGCAAAGCATTCCACAGATTTCCTACTCTCTGGCTAAAGAAAATTCCTCTTTAACCCCATCCTAAAGAGTTGCCCCTCAACTTTGAGGCTGTGCCCTCCAGTTCTGAATACACCCACCACAGGAAACACCCTCTACACATCCACTCTATCTAGTCCTTTCAATATTTGGTAGGTTTTAATGAGACCCTGCATTCTTCTAAATTCCAGTGAGTACAGGCCCAAAGCTATGCTGGCTGGTGGCGTAGTGGCATCAGTGCCCGACTTTGGAGAGAAGGCTCCTGAGTTTGAATCCAGCCGGGTCCCTTGCACGCTTTCCATCCGTGCTGGGTTGAGCATCCAGCTAGCAACTCAGCCTCGTAAAAATAGAAAGCCTGCTAAAAAAATGCCGTCATGACGGCATCCTGAAGACTCCACTCGGAGTTAAGGTCTTTCTTCTTCTTCTTCTACGGGCCCAAAGCTGCCAAACGTTTCTCAAATGTTAACCCCTTCATTCCTGGAATCATCCTTGTGAACCTCCTCTGTACTCTCTCCAATGACAACACATCTTTTTTGAGAATCAAGGGCCCAAAACTGCTGACAATTCACTACGTGCGGCCTGACTACTATCTTACAAAGGCTCAGAATTATCTTCTTGCTTTTATTTTCTATTCCCCTTGGAATAAATGCCAACATTGCATTTGGTTTCTTTACCACAGACTCAACCTGTAAATTAACCTTCTGGGAGTCTTGCACGAGGACTTCCAAGTCACTTTGCACCTCTGATGTTTGAACCTTCTCCCCATTTAGATAATAGTCTGCACCTTTGTTCCTTATACCAAAATCCATTATCACACATTTCCCAACACTGTATTCCATCTACCCTTTTTTGCCCATTTTTCCAACTTGTCCAAGTCCTGCTGCAATCGCATTGCTTCCTCAGCACTACCTACCCCTCCACCTATCTTCGTATCATCTGCAAACTTTGCCACAAAGCCATCAATTCCACTATCTAACAAACAACGGTCCCAATACTAGCCCCTGAGGGACACCTCTAGCCACTGGCAGCCAACCAGAAAAGATCCCTTTTATTCTAACTTGCTAACTCCTGCCTGTCAGCCGTTCCATTATCTATGCCAGTATCTTTCCTGTAACACCACAGGATTTTATCTTGTTAAGCAGCCTTGTGTGACACCTTATCAAACACCTTCTGAAAATCCAAGTAAATGACATCCACTGCCTCTCCTATGTCTACCCTGCTTGTTACTTACTTGAAGAACGCTAACAGATTCATCAGGCAAGATTTCCCTTTACAGAAACCATGCTGACTTTGACTTATTTTATCATTAGTCTCCAAGTACCTCGAAACGCCATCCTTTACCACTGAAGTTAGGCTAACTGGCCTATTATTTCCTTTCTTTAGCCTTCCTCCCTTCTTAAAGAGTGGAGTGACATTTGCAATTTTCCAGTCCTCTAGGACCATGCCAGGATCAAGTAGTTCTTGAAAGATCATGACCACTGCATCCATTATCTCTTCAGCAACCTCTCCCAGGACTCTGGGATGTAGTCATCTGGCTCAGGTGACTTACCAACCTTAAGACCTTTGCGTTTGCCTCGCACTTTTTTTCTTTGTAATAACGATAGCGCTCATTCCTGTTCCCTGACACTCACGGACCACTGGTACACTGCTAGTGTTACCCACAGTGTTATAATGACATTAATGAATTATAACAGATGACAAGTTGTTATACTGAAACACAATTGGAACACATTTCAATTGCTTATAAAATGTCACAAGGTTATTTTGTGTGGAGGCTATTGTGCAAAGGATGATTAGTTAGTTTAAAACTTAGATGATATTGAATGAAGTTCTTTTATTATAATGATATACAGTCTTGAACACCTCACCACAGTAATGAAATTTGTCCTTACACCCATATTAATGTACTTTATGTATATAATAGTTAATCCAGATTACAGGAAAGTCTAACTTCTGGGCAACAGATTTAAAGCCAGACGTGAAGGCTTTGGAACTAGTACAGAAGGGTTTTTATAGATGATTCCAGTTGTGCACAGGGACTACTGAAGCTCGAGTTCTCCACTATTGAAAAAGTCTAAAAAAATTTTACAGGACTTAAAAAAAATATATATCTTTAGAGATACAGCACAGTAACAGGCCCTTCTGGCCCAATGAACCCAGGCCACCCAATTATATCCTACTATCCCATATGTCTTCGAATATGGGAGGAAACCAGAGCACCTGGAGGAAACCCACGAGGGCATAGGGAAAGTGTAGAAACAACTTAGAGAGCAGCACAATTGAACCCTAACACTGGTGCTGTAATAGTATTACATGAACTGCTATGCCACTGTGTCACATTTGAAATTTTGTTGGGTTTGAAAGAATATAAACCATCTCCCATGATGGTAGGGCTATTAATAGGGGGCATAACTAGAAGTGTTTTAAAATTCAAGGAGGTAGGATGTTAAATGTGCCACCAGTATGGATGCAGTTGCAATACTTGTTTTCACTCAAGGGAAAAATAATTGTGGGAATGTGTTAAAAGCAGGGTACTAGGACAAACAGAACAGCTCTTCAAAGTATCCATAGGAACAAATGGCCTTCTACTTTCCAAAGTGTACTGTTGTACAAGTCACAATCAGGGCTGTATATCAGTGCTGGACACAGGAATAAGCTCAAACAACAGGAATTCTGCAGATGCTGGAAATTCAAGCAACATACATCAAAGTTGCTGGTGAACGCAGCAGGCCAAGCAGCATCTATAGGTTTAGGGCAGATTTTCATCTATTAACATAACTGACAAAACAGAAGAACAGAATTTATGTGGCAATAAACGGCAACATGAAAACAAGAAAAGTTACATAGCTTGTTCGTAACTTCATAACAAGTGCCAGTACGTTTAATGAAAAAGATTCAATAACTGCCCAAAATTGAAGTAAAATATTTGCATTTTTAGAGCATCTCCCAGTGCCTCAGGACATTCCAAACAAGTAGTGACATTCTTCTGAAGTGTAATTATTATAATATTGGATATACTGCAGACAATTTGTGTACAGCAAAGTCCCAAAAAATACAGTGCGGTAATAACATTGGGACCATGTCTTTTCACGTTATATATCAATAATTTGGATGATGGAATTGATGGTTTTGTGGCCAAGTTTGTGGATGATACAAAGGTAGGTGGAGGGTGGGTGATATTGAGGAAAGGAGTCTGCAGAAGGATGTGAACAGATTAGGAGAATGGGCAAATAAGTGGCACATGGTATATAGGATAAGGAAGTGTATGGTCATGCATTTTGGTAGAAGAAATAAAGGTGTAGACCTCATTTTTTAAATGAGGAGAAAATTAACAACAAAATCAGAGGTGCAAAGGGTCAGGTGTCCTCGTGCAGGATTCTCTGAAGGTTAATTTGCTTGAGTCCGCAGTAAGAAAACAAACGCAATGTCGGCATTGATTGCAAGAGGACTAGAATGCAAAAGCAAGGATGTACTGTTGAGTCCAATCACAAGCAAAAGAAATTCGAGCAACACACACAAAATGCTGGAGGAACTCAGTAGGCCTGGCAGCATCTATGGAAAAGAGTATAGTTGACGTTTCGGGCCGAGACCCTTCATCAGGATCTGATGAATGTCGATTATGCTCTTTCCCAATGGACATGGAAAGGATGTTTGCTATAGTGGGTGGAGTCTAAGACTAAGGGGCATAGCCTCAGAATACAAGTCAATTCAGAACCGAGATGAGGAGGAATTTCTTTCACCAGAGGGTAGCAAATTTGTGGAACTCACTGCCACAGACGGCTGTGAAAGTCAAGTCATTGGGCATATTTAAAATGAAAGTTGACAAGTTCTTGATTAGTTAGGGCAGGGGTCCTCAACTTTTTTTGCACCGTGGACTGGTTTAATATTGACAATATTCTTGCGGACTGGCCAACCGGGGTGGGGGGGGGCGGGGTTGTTCAAGTAGGGTTAAACTCACCTCAGCATGTCTTTTACAGTTAGGGTTGCCAAATTTCTCACTCCCAAATAAGGGACAAAAGTAGCAGTCAAATCTCAGGACACCTTACCCCAGGAAAGACTACCATGACCATGAAGCCTTGCGTGGGCACCTGTGTGCACATGCGTGACGTGCGCATATGATGTCCACATATGCATACATCATATACGCGTGCCGACCTTTCCCCCCACAGATCAGTTTTGCCTTTGTCTTCCCGACTATACTGTACATACATTATTTCTACCTTATATAGGCTGTGTACTTATCATATCATTCCTGCTTTTACTATATGTTAGTATTACTTATTTTTGGTTTTATGTGTTATTTGGTATGATTTGTTAGGTTTTTTTTGGGTCTGGGAACGCTCAAAAAAATTTTCCCATATAAATTAGTGGTAATTGCTTCTTCACTTCACGCCATTTCAGCATGAAAGGTTTCATAGGAATGCTCTACCTTAGCGGGGGAAATACGGGACAAACCAATTTAGCCCAATATACAGGATGTCCTGGCAAATACGGGATAGTTGGCAACCCTATGTTCAAGTTCAACAGTGCATGACAGGGAATGAGGAAAGGTGCAGCTGACTCATATCGTCTCCTCACGGCCTGGCAGCACATGCTATGCGGCCCGGTAGCGGTCCACGTCCCGGTGGTTGGGGACCGCTGAGTTAGGGCATCAAAGGTTATGGGGAGAAGATGAGAGAACAAGGTTAAGAGGGTTAATAAATCAGCCATTATGGAATGGACAAACCTATTCAATGGGCCAAATGGCTTAATTTTGCTCCTATATCTGTGTCTTCTGACCTAAAGAGAATATATAACTTTTCTGTTATTTTGAAAGATAAACATTCAGAATACCCCAGACTTCTTAAAATAAAGCATGATTGGATCTTTTAGAGAGACCTTTGAAAGTGTGTGTGGAAGATATACAAGGAAGTCTTGAGGTAATCACCTATTTATTTTTCATCTTGTTCCTTCCTTCCTATCATTATATGGCCAAGATTACGAGGTCTTTACAAGATTAAAGGTGAATTTTCACCTGTCCTCCTTAATCTTGGTGGCAAAACAACTCTGACAGATATATCTGTAACTTGGCAACCGCTACCCTCAGATATCACTTGATAATGCTTACAACAGTATAAGATGCTAATAATTTAACAAAAGGAAACTAAATCTATTTTGTTCCATCTGCTCTTGTTAGACACTAGTGCTCAAAAGATTAAAAAACATTTAAATGTGACAGAGAACATTAAGATAATGAATAATTCTTAGGACCGGAGAAGAACAACTCATACTTTCACAATTTTCAACCTCCAATATATTGAAAGCATGAAACTTCAGGTCAACATTTGTCAGAAGAGTAACAAACAGAAAATCAGTTTGTTGTTGCTCTTTGAGCTTTACCAACTAAAACCAATTCCATTTGAGGGGCATCACTGAAAATCAAAATAAAACTAGAGATGAGAGAAACCCTGAAATCAAAACAGAAATTACTAGAAACACTCTGCAGGTTAGACAGCATCTGTGGAAAGAGAAACTGAGTTAACCCAGTTGAAGACTTCTTCAGAAACGGAAAACTAAGAAAACAAGTTCTGATGTCAAGACAAGCAAACAGAGATTAAAAATTACAAGTTGAAATAATCTAAAGTTATCTACGTTTTTCAACTGTTTATACTCACAACCAGTATCTTTAAGGCGATTTATGGCATTGGAAAGGAGTCGTACGCAGCCAAGAAAACCTGCACCCTGTTTTTTATGGATTTTCTTATGATTCCATACGCTGATAGTTATAGAATCTGACCTCCCAATATATCTGGAAATGATACAAAAAAGCAGCAGAATCATATCAACCATTCATATGACATTCTATGTATATCATTCTAGTCAAATTTGACTTCAAAAAGAGAAGCAAACAAATAGCTTCTCCTCTACTTTCCTGATTTGCACATTTTGGTTACAGCATACCTTAAGTGAAGAACAAAGCCCAAGTCTCTAAGGCAGCCTTCCTCAAACTTTTTGCTCTGGAGGAACCCTTGAAATAATTTTCAGGTCTCAAGGAACCCCTCCATAAAAATTATTATATCTACAGCTCACAGTACTTAGCATGATCAATCAGTAAGTCATAAATAATTGTCAATGCTCTTTTGAGTAGAAAATGAATTTTTAAAGCTTACCTTTCTTGAAATTAATCCCTTTCTTTCCCTTTCATAAATTTTAAAAACTCATAAGGCATACACAATAAAGTTCTGTTAAATAACTGGCTTAAGCCAAAATGGGATTTAATTTTTCTAAAGGTAGGCTCTGTAGATTTAATTTAAATAAAGTTTGTAAATTAATTTTAATTAATGCTATTTACAACATGAAAATTTATTTACAATGTTGAAGCAGTTGTGACAACATCAGAACTTTGTTTTACAAGAGAAACAAAATCCTTCATGGGGCTAACTATTGATGGGACACCATCAGTACAGATGCCAGCACAGTTCCTCCAAGACAGACCTTATGTTTCCAGATATGAAGACAAAATATATCTTGGCTTTTGCTTGTTTTGGACAGCTCTTTGCAACAGAAAAAAGTTTTGAATTTCACCATCATTCACAAATCTTACAAATGCTACATGACATTTATTAGTGAAATCTGTTGCCTCATCAACCTGGCTAGAGAAGCTGTTGTTTTTCAGTTTATCACACAAAACTTATTCAGCATTATGTGACATGTCATCAACAGGTCAACTTATTGTACTGTTTGAGAGGTATTTTCAAATTCTTGTACAGCACCTTATCCTACTATGCCCACTATGACATGCTGGCATTATAAGGTTCTCACCAACTGTGTGACTTTTCCTTTTCTGGATAATAACTTCTGCTACTAAATAACTTACTTCCTGAACCCTTTAACTGTGACTTTGTGAACAAAAGCTTTACTCTGTTTTAAGATTCCAAAAGCCGTTTAAAATAATCAGCACTTTCATATGTCATATGGCTATGATTTGTAGTTACGTGTCTTTTCAATTTTGCTGGAGCCATTGCTGCATTTGTAAGTTGTTTGCCACAGACTAAGCACAATGGAATAGGACAATATGGATTATTAGTCCATGTAAAACCCATTGACAAGTAGCTTTCATTGTAAAGATGAGACTTTTTCGTGTCCATTGTTGCATAAGAACAGCATGATAAATAACTAAATGAGAAAACTGCAAAAAAATACAAACACTTCACAATATAATTCACTTCTAAACTACACAATCCACCTTTTGTGACGTTTACAACAGCAAAGCAGTGAGCCAACAGCTGAGTCATCGCACATAAAAAAATCCCCGCCTTAGAATGAAAAAAATCTCTCCAATTTTCTACTACACTGATAATTTGTTTGCTTCCTTAAGTCAGTTGGCAGCATACAAGGGAGGTAACTCGGAGGGAGGGGCTGACGTCACAGCCCAAGTTGGGTGAGTCCATTCAATGTTCGGAAAATGCACTTCATGCTCCTCATCAGCCTACCATCTTCCCCTCTGTGCAATACAGCACTCAGCAAATTATCAACAGCCTCCCCTCCATGCAATACAGTGCTCATCAGCCTTCTGTTCTCCCTCCATGCAATACACCATTCACCAATTACCAAAGGCCTGCCCTATCTTGCATCAAAAACTGAGAATGGAATTAACCAAATAAACATGGCCCTACTGCGCACTGCCTTATACTGGTCTGAGAGACCTCTAATGAGATTGCTAACAGGATTGCTCGGTCACTGCCCACCACTGAGAGCGCTAACATCGCATGTTGTGCAAAGTTCAAAAAACGATTTGTTTTAAAAAAAAACACCATCTCTCATGGAACCCTTGGCAACCTCTCACAAAACCCTAGGGTTCCAGAGAACCCCGGTTGAGAAACCTAGCTTTAAGGGAAAAAAGGAATGCCATAAACCATTTACCCCTAAATCCTATTGTCATCATAGGGATCTTGATTCATTTTTAATCCTCAATTGCTGGAAAGTGAATCATCCATAATCCCTTCCGAACCATTTGAAAAATTTACTGTTTGTACTTTTTCAAAAGAGTTCCACATATCCATTTAGTTTTGACTGAACTGTCCACCTATTATTTTTAAGTTACATCTCCTTGCCTGAGACACTCTTACCAGTCAGTTTCTCTTTACCTCCCCATCAATTTCTTTCAAACACAACAAGCCTCACCCACATTTTTCTGTATTCCAGCAAACGTGTTTCTAGTTTGTATATTCTCATTTCCTAACTTAATCTTTGAGACTCTATAAACATTTGGGTAAATAAAAGCTGCAATTCACCCAACAGCAACAGACTTTCCCAATAATGAAGTAATCAGAACTGTTCAAAGTATTCAATATGTGGTCCAACCAAGGCCGTGCAGCATCAAGTACAGTATAAAAGGATTGCTATTAACAATCACACAAATTTATTTTTTGTTTAACAATTTTTACCCTAGCCTGAGCTGAGCTGTATTTGCTTCCAATGGCCAAAAGGCCATTCTTTCCTGGTGCCAGCACAGCGAATGTTAACTATTCAACAGTAGGCAGGATCAAACCCAATTTTAATTCTACACCATCCTCAGCTGATACAAGCAAGTTACAGGATGTCATTGGATAGCTGTCAAAAGCAGAGATCTGAATGATTTTCCTATTTGCATCACAAGCATAGAGGACAATTGCTAGATTATCCAAGATCAACTAACAGCAGAAAATAAATCAGATTTGGATCCCTTCCTTACTACTTTAGATTCTGATTCAATTTTTAGACAAGCCAGAGCTTCCAACCTGTGTAATTAATGTATTTACCTAGTTTGCCTGAATAGCCAGGAAACTTCAATCATATCCCCCTTTGACCTTCCAAACTGGAAAAAAAAGTTAAGAATCTTTAAAACTATAATTCACAATACCGTTTCAAGTCTTCACATGGAACATTTATAGAATTGTATTACTATATTGTGGAGATGGAAGTGATTCAGCTCATTATGCTGGTGCTGACTCTTAAAGAGCTTTCATTTAGCCTCATTCCCTTGTCCTTTGTTCAGAGATTTCAAAAATTATTTCTTTCAAATATTTATCAAATTCCATTTTGAAAATTATATTAAAATTACATTTGCAGTTAATTATTTACAGGTTGACCAACACTTCAATATTTCTGCATAATTGAATCCAATCCAGAAATGAGTTGGAATGATTTATTTTCCCCAGAAGCAATTGAAGTGAATAAAGCCTAAACAGTTGACAGCAGTTATGTAAATCTTAAAATGAGACTACAGTCATCAATAACATTCTGCATTATCCATACAACACATATAATCTGTGTGTGCATATATTATAGATATGTAGAAATAGGCACATCTCAGCAATAAGTCCACAGAACTGGAAAAGAACTTACAAGCTTCATGTCAGCTTCCCACCCTCCTTCAATTTTGCCTGCAATGAGCAAGATTAAATTTATCCTACTATCATAAAAAGTCATTTATTTCTACAATTCTGAACATGTATTCCTTATACATGTAAATTTATATGGCCAATAAAGTTGATGCTACTACTGGCTACTCTTCAGTTATCTTGCAAGAAAATGCTACATGCATCAGCACTCGTTTAGAGGTAGCCAAGAATATATATGTTGCGTACAATCACTTTCACTTCCTATAATGTGTATATAACAAAACTCCACTTTAATGACACATCAAAAGCAGAATCTTACAAATTTTATGCAGCATTTTCAAAAGTTATGCAACAAATACAATATTTTTGTTCAATTCCTTTCATCATTACTGTCCTGGGGAAATGGTATCTGTTCATTGTTAATATTGCCGTTGTAACAGAAGCTACACAGCATTACCATTTTTTCTATTTTATAATTAGTGGAACAAGATAAAAATTCAGAGAAATATATCTCCCTTTCTAAAGTTGCAAAATAACAAGATAAACTTCCAGCCAATGAAAGATTACAGCAGTGTTCTCCTCTTCTGTAACATATTTAAAGAAATTTGCTTTCCAAGAAACATCAGCCAACTTTGGAAACTATGGTTTCAGGTTCACTTAGCTTTCATTAACTTTTACAATGAAAAAGTATAGACTGTAGAGAATAAAGGTAGGGACTTACAGGTTTGTATTCCATTTTAAAATAGATTATAATACTACAAATTGCCAACATCTTTTCCAATTTGTAGTATTAAATTACCAACACAATTATGCTAAAGTGGGCTGCTATGAACTTTCTCTTCTCAGCTGACCACTGTCCAATACGTAGATCTGAGCCTTAACTCAAAAATGGCAGGTTTTGGGTAACCACTAATGGCTTCAGGGTTAGTGGGGAGAAACTTGTTTCCCGATTTCAGTGACCAATGGTGCAAAATGAATATGATCAGAGAAAGGATGAAGTAGAAATCCAGGCTCTTCCTGATTGCTGTTTTTTGTAAGGCTGAATTACCCATGGATAGATACTTCTCTTTCTAAGCTCCAAAATGATGAATACTTGTGAGGGGTACATAATGATTCTTGTAGCCATGGAAAATTCAAGTTGTATACTTTATAAATTTAGTTTCCAGTGTTTGGCTTGGCAATGGATGTTTCTGAATATGAAGTCGGGCTACATGCCACTGGTAAGAGAGAAAGATCCATCAATGGAAAGCCAGGTTTTTGCAAAAACCAGAATGCCAAGTAAGATGATAAATAGAGTAGTTTGTTCATGACAGAAAAAAAAACTTTGACAGCAGGGGATGACGGGAAGGATGCCAGGCATTTTGGGTGTCTTGTGGAAGATAAAAAGGAATACTCACAGGAGTGTGGATTGACAGGACTACCACAGTGGAACATGATAGGCAGTTAAATCACGAGACAGGAAAGGCAAGATCAATAGGCCAGCTGTTGAGTATATACAAAGATAGACATACCAATTAATTATTATTGGTTGCTGAGAGAAACAAGGAGAAAATGTAATAAAGATAATTTTACTGGGAATTTGCTCTACAGGTGGGTTGAAAGCTAGAAGGCCACATGGGATTCTTAATCGCAGAGTATTGGGATGAAAGATAGACGGATTTGATTTCTAACTTTCTCAGTAATAAAGATCATCGTATTGAAATGTTGGCCATTTCAATCTCCTTAGATGCTGTTTCACCTGCTGATTACTTCCAGGATTTTCTTTTATAAAAAATTTCTTGTTTATTTATGCCATAGGTAGAGTTCTGTTATTTATTTTTGGGGAAAAAACAGTTACTTAAATATTATAATTTGAACAGCTACATTTATATAAATACAAGTTTGTGAACTGTTCATTACCAAAGGAGAAATATTTGTTTTCACAAAATGTAGCACCTAATCAACATAAACAATCAAGACACACTTGTTATAATATCATCAACAGGATCCTCTTAAACCAGCTCCTCCCAACAGCCAAGGCACTGTTCCCCAAATCATTGTGGATTCCATCTATCTGGAAGCACAGTAGACAAGCCATTTACCAGTCAACATCTCCAAGATAAAAGACGAGGAGCAGCACCAATGAGCTTTTTAATGATTCACCAAGGCCTTTGTCTCCCTCCACCAGGAAGGACTGTGGAGCACTTTCCTCACATTTCAGGTAATGTCATGCTTACTTTATCATGGCATGCAAGAGAATTAGCCTAATCAGTTAATTTAGAACAACCAATCTCAGCAAAATCTGGCGTTAAGCAAGGCTGCATCATTACCCCAACACATTTTTCACATTCTCTCACCACAGTGCTACATCTCACCTTCAACAAACTTCCCAGGGACTACTGTTCAACATACAGAGATGACACTCCAGGACCTAGCTCATCCAGGCAGAAACATGCAAATAATGCTTGCATTTTTGGGAACTCAGAGGCCACAATCTAATCTGTATAACACTGCCATCTGACAGTAAAAGACAAGATCCTGGGCCACTTATATTTCAGGAGTCACCTCTTCATGAAGGCAAACATCAATAATGAACACAAGAGATTCTGTAAATGCTGGAAATCCAGAGTAATTCACTCAAAATGCCAGAGGAACTCTGTATCCATAGAGAGGAATAAAGAGTCAATGTTTCAGACAGAAACTCTTCATCAGCGCTGTATTCAATAATGAAATTCACTGGTGCCTTCAGTGTGCCAGCAAAGCCTTTGATTGTTAGGGGCAAAGTGTATTAAAAGTTCATAGTCCATTGAACAGCAGTGATTATTGCTCTCATGTATGGTTCTAAGCTCTGCACTGCCTGATACAGGGATCTCAGAGTACTGGAAGGATGCCACTAATGTCATCACTACAAAATTCTCCAAATTCGCTAGAAGGATCAAACTAGCATCAGTCTCCTCTCCCAGCACCAAGGGCTGGTTATTCACTCAACTCCTCTGGGCAGGGCACATCACTTAGTAATCCAGCACTAGATTCTCGAAATAGACATTTTCTTCCAAGCTCTGTCATAGGAAGAGATTACCAGGTGGACAGAGGAGAAATTTCAAGGATATGATCAAGTCTACCTTGGAAAAATTCTGATTTGGCAATCACTGTCACAAGGCCAATCCAGATCATTTAGAGACATTAGAATCCTTGGCTCTGGAGCAGTAAGAAATTCCGTGCAAATGATGAGAGAAGAGCAACAAACTACTCATGCATCTGTCCTGTCAGGCACCTCTTACCCCAGCCGTAGAAGTCTGGTTTCTGCCCTGGCTTTATTGATCACCACCAGAAATCATGAAACCAGAGTGGAAGCAAGTCATCATCAATGCTGAGGGTGATTGTCAAGTCTAATGACACCAACACTGACTACAGGATAAGCTTTTAAATGCATAGCTAACTTGCAAAAAAATTGCAGGAAAATAATACCCCTATTTCAATTAGTAATAACTGGAGCAATTTGCAAAATTCATGAGGTAAATAATTTCTGAATGGAAAAAGACCTGTAACTACCAATATTTAATTTTTTTCAAGACACTTCAACCATGTCAATAAATAAACACAGGAGATTCCGCAGACACTGGAAATCCAGTGTAACACACACAAAATGCAGGAGGAACTCAGCAAGTCAGGCAGCATCTATAGAGAGGAATAAACAGTTGATATTTCAAGTTGAGACCCTTCATCAGGACCATCAATAAGTGTCTATAGAAAGTGCAACCTTAGTAACAATGATACTTCGGTGCATAATTCTTTTTGCCTCACTATAGCTCAATGTCCCATTTCAGGGATATGATGTCTGGTGCAGGGTCAGATGATAGGATGGGTAGAAAGTGACAAAGAACAGTAAGAAACCTCCTCCCCACCCTCCCACCACCACCAAATTCTAAGTGGCCAGACAACCCTGTCTAGTGCAGACCAGGCCTGACATTGACATTGTAAAATTTGTATGCTTTGGTAGTCTTGAAAACTTGTTGGAAAAGTGCTGACTATAAAGCAAAGCAGAGCTTATTTCTTAAAAAAAACTGTTGCTCTTTCAGTACCTTCCATTTTTAACAAGTTTGGCTCTACATGAAAGTGCAATAATCTGTTGGTGTAAATCACTTTAACCAGAATGTCTGAGAAATTGATGTCCACTGTCGAGAGTAAAAAAAAGTTGCGCCTTAAAAAGTTGTTACAATACATTGGTAGGAATTAGAGATGGGCTGCAGCACATCCAAGTGTAAAACTTTATTACAAACACCTGAGAATGTGTCTTGTTTTCAATCAAGTACCGTTGCATTTGTCAGATCTGTACTCTAGCAAATAAACCGATGAAAAGAAATCTTGTTTTATGGCTCTGATTACTTTCTGTTTAAATATAGCCTAATTGGAATAAGCATGCTTTGTCCTTTCATTCTTTGTACTGATACACCTAAACCTAACCAACAGAAGAGAACTTCTTATCAAAGTGGATTTTCTCTATGCCGATTTAGTTGCACAAGGAACACATAGGTAATACAGTTGACGCCAAGACAGAAGGCATCAAAATTGCCAACTTATTTTCCATTCAGCCAGCAGACAAAACAGAATTCCATCCATCAGTGTGGAATATTTGGGCTGAAATAGCAAAAAAACCTTAAGAATAATTAGAACATTAACATAACTATACTGTGTTTTTAATGATGTTCACACAAAATTAATTATGAAATAAAAAGCAAGCCAGAGGGAGTGAGATTAAGTTACCAAAATCTGGAATTTCAGAAGATAATTCAAAAGGAGTGGTTTAGGAAAAGAAAGAGTAACGAAAGAGGGAGAATAGGTGAGCAGTTGAAAAAAATAGCTGCCAAAGGGGTGACAGGACAAAAGGGTTCAGCTGGAGGAATGGAGTTTTCAATTCAGAGGAGGAGGTAGGTATATGACTACAGAAGTTGCTGTTCCATTCTGCACCTTGTGGCACATCAGGCAGCAACCTTGCTGTTTCTTTAGCATTTTTGTCTGTTTTTTTTTTACGAGGCCGAGTTGCTAGCTCAATGCTCAACCCAGCATGGCTGGAAAGCATGTAAGGAGCTGCCCGGCTTTGAACCTGAGACACTCGCCTCTAAGACTGATGCGGATGCCACTATGCCACAGGCTGGCTAACTATAGAAGTTACCTAACTGAAATTAGTAGCATCAAGTAACTAAGCCATTAGGAAGTGGGAAAATCCAATGCAGGAGTGATAAATAACAAAATAATAAGTCAAAAAAATAGCTGTGGAGATAATAGGGAGACTAGACTCATCCAAGGCTCCAGGAATTAAATGGTTTCCTGAAGGTATTGACAATAATAACCAAGGAAACAGTAATTGTTATAGTCAAAACACTTGATGAAGAAATTCCTGGGACTAAAAAGTTGCCAATTTTATTCAGGCCTTTGATTCGTGAAAGTGAGGGCAAGAAAGAGAAAGATACATAAAATATTGAATTAGTGAGAAATTTGTTTTTAGCTTATTCGGGAGTAAATTCTTGAACAGCTGGATAGAAGTCAGAGAATATAGAACAAGTTTTTAATGACCAAGTTATTTCAAATTAAAGGTCACTATCAAAACATGGAATTTACTCTTATTTCCACAGCTATTAAGTGGGATCCAAAAAAAGATGGGGGGGGCGGGGGCGGGGGGGGGGGTTAGAAACAGAAGTAGTGAATAGGGGATATCTTTTGATATAGTTGTAATTGGTTTTGGAGAACTGAGACCCAAAAGAATATAGCCATTTTCTCCATGTGCTAGGATATGACTAGTTATGTTCTCCAGCAAAGGTGAGGAAACCATGAGGCAGATCATGAGCAACATTAGCAACATAGTGTTTAGCAGTGCAGAATTAGGAGTTTGAAAGTCAGCAGTAAGTGACTTGGGCAAAAAGTTTATTTCCAATGTGGAGAGCAAAACAATTGGTGAAAAGAAAACCCCATGGACACTACCATGTTATTTGTCTTCGAGGGCAAAGAAAGGAAAATGGCATAGTAGGAAGAGTAAAGGGATTGAACAAAGAAAATTTTCAAGGAAAGCAGGAGATTAGATGAAGTGCTTGAAGAAAGTCGCAGATTATGGGAGGAAATCAAATAATCTTCACCCACAGGTTAAATATGTCAATTCACTATTCCACAAGATGGTAGTTGAAAATGATTCGTTGATTCTGGGCAGAAAATACAAAATGTGGTGAAAGATTCTGAGGGCTGTGCACATGAGAATGAGTAAACTGGAAGGAAATTACGTAGCTTAGGTAAGCAGGAGTAAGCAGTGTACCCAGTCAGTCAAGAACATTTTACTAAAAATCAAATATTTTCAGCTATTTCAGGCATCAGATCTAAGGAGTTTCTGCTTAGATACCTTCAACTTGTTTACATCAAGACAAACATTTATTTTATATTTTTGCCACGGTCAGACTAAGGCACATTCTAAAGATAAACTCTGGCATCCCCTGTAATTTTGTTGCATAATACACAATAAAATACATGTTAAAACACAATGGCGTTTCTATTAGCTGGTTCTGAAATGAAACCAAAAGTCAATCTTAATCTTAAGAAGAAAAAAAGTCATAGATAGTTTCAAGTTTTCATGTTATCAACATTAAATGATTTAAAGTAAAATCTTTTCTGCTAACCATCTTCCTTTAAACATGCATGATTCTCAGAATTACCCAATTCCATTTTTAAATTGGTGAAATTTGGAGATTCAAAAGCCAAGTTCTGTGTCGCCTTTGTGGAGCCTCTTCCTAAAGGTTACCAGAGGATAATGTCAGACCTCAAGGGAAATATACAATAGATGCCTCATGGAGGAAAAGGCTCACCATTAGGGTGTGTGATGCTTTCTTTTTGGAACTATTCCAGAATGCTAACTATGAATGTATGGGAAGGCTACTCTTTGTTAGGAGCAAATAGTCTTAAGAAAAGAACCTGTTAGAATAAATCATGAGAACAAGGAAAATCAGGGTTGGACACCTGGCAAGCTCTGAATTCCCTGGTTACTTTTAGTACCAGACAGAAACGTCTCAACTAAATTCCTGGTATATAAGGTAAGATATGGGTCATAGAAATCACTGCAGAATAAACTAAACTAAACATCGATAAGCTGCCCAGTATAATCTGCATTTTGTATGTGTTCAATCTTGCTGATTACGATTTAGTTGAGTTTAACTACAAATGCTTACTGAAATAATTAATTTTCAAACAAGTCTAAAAGTCTTTATGCTGAAACTACAAAATATTTATGTCCTTTTCTGTGTTAAATTCTTCCATATTTCATTTTGCCCATCATCACCACCTCTAATCACTAATATGCTTTCACCTCTCATTTGCTACTGATCAGTGCCCTCTCACCAACAACTCTCCTCCCTCAAAATCGGCGAGAGCCACAAATGAACTTCCACTAGAAGATTTGCTTCTCTTGCAACCAAGAGCTACGTGCACATATCTTACACAAATAACTGCCTTACACAACATAAACTGAGATTTAAGCAACACACATCAAAGTTGCTGGTGAACGCAGCAGGCCAGGCAGCATCTCTAGGAAGAGGTACAGTCGACGTTTCAAGCCGAGACCCTTCATCAGGACAGTCCTGACGAAGGGTCTCAGTCTGAAACGTCGACTGTACCTCTTCCTAGAGATGCTGCCTGGCCTGCTGCGTTCACCAGCAACTTTGATGCGTGTTGCTTGAATTTCCAGCATCTGCAGAATTCCTCATGAACTGAGATTTAACCCTTCTCACGTAAGGTGTCAGACTGTCAATTATCTGCAATTTACTAAAATCTCTGATGTCTCTTGCTGGTCTAGTAAGCAACTTTAAAATTCATGAAAGGCCAAAGTTCAATACAGATTCCATGCGAAGTTAACTATCAACCACTTCGCAACAATCTTACACTGAATACCTCCTGCATTAGTGAGGAGGAAATCATGTTCAGCTCCTGGTTTTGACCACAATCCCCCAACCGACAAAAATTCACATTATACATGAACAGGTGTGAATGCAATAGGACAGTCTTGTGAACTACACATTCACATCAATGAAAATGCAATCTTGAGAAGTGTCAAAAGACCTTCATCAGCGCTGTTTCAGTCATCATTGTACTAGAAAAGGAGCTGAAGAAAGGGATCAAGGGAAGACCAAAACTAGATATGTTCACATATCCTAGAGAAAGATGGGTATAGCCAAGAGCCATATGGGTTCCCATATGCATAAGGAGGAAATGTGTCTAGTTAATTGGCAAACTGTTCAATACGAGAATATGTTTAGCTGGGTGAAGAAGAAGGGTTAAGATGGAGAGGGCCTGATGGGACTGCCTTGCAGGGAATGGCTTGAAAAAAAACGCAAACAACAGGAATTCTGCAGATGCTGGAAATTCAAGCAACACACATCAAAGTTGCTGGTGAACGCAGCAGGCCAGGCAGCATCTCTAGGAAGAGGTACAGTTGACGTTTCAGGCCGAGACCCTTCGTCAGGACTAATTGAAGGAAGAGTTAGTAAGAGATCCTAGCAAGCAGAACAAGTGCTATACATGCCCTTACACTTCCTCCCTTACCACCATTCAGGGCCCCAGACAGTCCTTCCAGGTGAGGCGACACTTCACCTGTGAGTCGGCTGGGGTGATATACTGCATCCAGTGCTCCCGATGTGGCCTTCTATATATTGGCGAGACCCGACGCAGACTGGGAGACCGCTTTGCTGTACACCCATGCTCTGTCCGCCAGAGAAAGCAGGATCTCCCAGTGGCCACACATTTTAATTCCACATCCTATTCCCATTCTGACATGTCTATCCATGGCCTCCTCTACTGTAAAGATGAAGCCACACCCAGGTTGGAGGAACAACACCTTATATTCCGTCTGGGTAGCGTCCAACCTGATGGCATGAACATCGACTTCTCTAACTTCTGCTAAGGCCCCACCTCCCCCTCGTACCCCATCCGTTATTTATTTTTATACACACATTCTTTCTCTCACTCTCCTTCTTCTCCCTCTGTCCCTCTGACTATACCCCTTGCCCATCCTCTGGGTTCCCCCCCCCCACCTTGTCTTTCTCCCTGGATCTCCTATCCCATGATCCTCTCATATCCCCTTTGCCAATCACCTGTCCAGCTCTTGGCTCCATCTCTCCCCCCTCCTGTCTTCTCCTATCATTTTGGATCTCCCCCTTCCCCTCCCACTTTCAAATCTCTTACTAACTCTTCCTTCAGTTAGTCCTGACGAAGGGTCTCGGCCTGAAACGTCGACTGTACCTCTTCCTAGAGATGCTGCCTGGCCTGCTGCGTTCACCAGCAACTTTGATGTGTGTGGCTTGAAAAAAACAATTGGATGCATCTGTCAATGATCAACAACCTGGCACCTGAAAACTGAAAAGTGTTAAAGTGACAGAACATGTCAGATCTGTGATAAGAGGTAAACCTTTTGAATGGTGGGAGAGTATTGTTAGGAAAACAAACAACAGGAGAATGCATAGTCAATATAAGGATAAGAGAGTTCCATGGAACAGAAATAATGATTCTACAAGGCCAGTCTTCTTCCGTGACATTCAGGAGTTAGTAGAAATAGCCGTGGATGGTTGGGGAATTAAGAGTTGGAACTCCAATTCCTTTCCATTCTTACAACATTTCTATTTGGATAATTCAATGCATTAATTTCAGAAACATGCCTAACCATTTAAACTCAAGTCACCAGGGCAACATTTTCTTCAACACTACTGAGAGTTTCGCATGCACTGGAAAATATTCATCCTTAGTTTAAGACTCAGCTAAAAGTATTGAGAAAAATAGCTGTTCTGAAAAGACAATATTTTATAAAAGGTTACCATTTGAATGTAATACCAACTAAGAAACAACTGTTTCTATATATTCCCTTTGAGCTGGGAAGATATCAAAATCTACCCAGCATGGTTGAGTAAACTCAGCCTTTTCTCCTTGGAGCGACGGAGGATGAGAGGTGACCTGACAGAGGTGCACAAGATGATGAGAGGCATTGATTGTGTGGATAGTCACAGGCTTTTTCCCAGGGCTGAAATGACTAGCACGAGAGGGCACAGTTTTAAGGTGCTTGGAAGTAGGTACAGAGGAGATGTCAGGGGTAAGTAGTAATAGTTGTTTTGTTTTTAAAACGCAGAGTGGTGAGTGCGTGGAATGCGCTGCTGGCGACGGTGGTGGAGGCGGATACAATAGGGTCTTTCAAGAGACTCCTGTATAGGTAAATGGAGCTTAGAAAAATAGAGGGCTATGGGTAACCCCAGGTAATTTCTAAGGTAAGATCATGTTCGGCACAGCATCGTGGGCCGAAGGGCCTGTATTGTGCTGTAGGACTTCTATGTTTCTTCTCCACTGTTTTTACTTGATCCTATTGGAACTTTCTTTTAATCTCAAATGGTGAATGCTCTTTGGCATCAAGTTTCTCAAGACTACATTGTTGGAATTAGCATCCTTTTTCTATGATGTCAAACCAACGTTTCAACAAATTTCTATTCTGATGGTCGAACATGAGTATTAGAGATACCTAATCATTTAAAGTTTTGCCACTGTCTACCCACATATATTCCTTAATACAGATGAAAAGCAGGTGGCTATTCATTTAAGAGGTATTTGTGGGTCTAAGTGTGAGTAAAAAAAATCTAGTACCTTGACTCCCATAAGACTCACTGAGTTCAAATAAGCTCCTTGTGCAAGAGGTCACCAAGGAACATGTTATAAATACAACTCTCATTTCCATCTATAAATACAATGATTTATTTTCATCAGGAGCTTCACTTCACTCATTGAAAATGTGAGTATCCATTAAGGTATTAAGCACCTCTTCGCTGACCCAGAATTTAATGTTCCCAGATTATTTGATTCCCTTTCATATTTCACCCTACAATTTTGATACGATACCACAATAATTTTTTTTCCCAGGAGTTTTTCAATCATTATGTTTCAGGTTGGATAAATTCCCCATTTCATTACTAAGTCAAGCAGGTCACTGAAACATCACTTTTGCCATAAATTATCCCTTACTTGGTTCATAACATACAATCATGCACTGATCACTTCATGAGCTAGGAAAGGATATGTGGTGTAATCTGGCAAAATATTTTGGTACAAATATTCTAATCAGCAAAACAAATAATCTCAGAATATCAAATAATGCCATGAAATCAGTATAACCATCCTAAATAACGTTGTGATGTTGCTTCATATTTGTATAATTGTGAAGAATAAAATAGTGATGTTAAATTTTACGGGAAGTTAATTTACTGATCCCACACAAATAGTCATCAATATCTTGATTGGGGATGGGCAGAATTTGTATTTGCATAAGACATAGGAACAGAATTAAGCCATTTGGCCCATTAAATCTACTCTGCCATTCAATCATGGCTGATCCCATTTTCCCCTCCTCAGCCCCACTCCCCGGCCTTCTCCCTGTAATTTTTGATGCTGTGGCCAATCAAGAACCTATCAATCTCTGCCTCAAATACAACCTGGCCTTCACAGCTGCCTGTGGTAACACATTCACCACCCTCTAGCTAAAGACATTGCTCCTCATCTGTTTTAAATGGACACCCCCCTATCCTGAGGCTGTACCCTTTTGTCCTAGACTCCCCCACCATAGGAAACATCCTTTTCACATCTACTCTGTCTAGGCCTTCCAACATTTGAAAGGTTTCAATGAGACCCCCCCCCAACTCCTCATCCTTCTAAATTACAGAGAGTACAGACCCAGAGCAATCAAACAATCCTTGTATGATAACCTTTTCATTCTTGGGATCATCCTTGTGAACCTCCTCCGAACCCTCTCCAATCCCAGCACATCTTTTCTTAGATAAGGAGCTAAAAACTGTTCACAATACTCAAGGTGAGGCTTCACCAGTGCCTTATAAAGCTTCAGCATCACATCCCTGCTCTTGTATTCTAGACTTCCTGAATTGAATGCTAACATTACATTTGCCTTCCTCACTATTGACTCAACCTGCAAGTTATCCTTTAGGGTGTTCAGCACAAGGACTCCCAAGTCCCTTGGCATCTCAGATTTTTGGATTTTCTCCCCATTTAGATCATAGTCTGCACATTTACTTCTTCTACCAAAGTACATGACTATACATTTTCCAGCATTCTATTTCATTTACCACTTTCTTGCCCTTTCTCATAATCTTTCCAAGTCCTTCTGCAGCCAACCTGTTTTATCAACAGTACCTGCCCCTCCACCAATCTTCGTATCATCTGCAAACTTGGCAACAAAGCCACCTATTCTATCATATAAATCATTGATATAGAGTATAAAAAGCAGTCCCAACACCAACCCCTGTGAACACCACCAGTCACTGGCAGCCACCCAGAAAAGGATACTTTTCTTACCACTCTCTGGTTCCAACCAATCAGTCAATGCTCTAACCATGCCAGTAACTATCCTGTAATACCATGGGATCTTAACTTGGTAAGCAGCCTTACGTGTGGCACGTTGTTAAAGGCCTTCTGAAAATCCAAATATACAACATCCACTTTGTCTCCTTTATCTATCCTACTTGTAATCTCAAAGAATTCCAATAGTTTCTTTAATCAGCACAGTAAACAAATAAACAGAGGTAGTAACCTAATACCAACAACCAGCAGCATTTAAGTTCCACATCATTCTCAATATTTACAAAATTTCTTTTGGTTACTTTGTATCTTATACCCAAAAAAAATATCATAATAGAAAAATCTCAGGCAGTGTATCAACCAGTTCAATTACTTGGCAAGTGAAAATTGATTGTTTGCTCTATTTGATTCTATAGGTGAGTGTATGACCTACTGTAGGAAACGACAAATTACACCCAATTAAATAATATACCCAACCTGCAAATGAAACAGACACCATCTAACAAGCAAGCTTGCAACCAAGTGATATTGATCACGAGCCACAATTTACAGGAAACTATAAAGCTGTATGTCTCATTTTCAGAAATAGGACATTTATTGCTTAAATTTATTCCTTCATCCCTAATGGATAATACAAATGAAAAGACCAATTGTGTTACTGTACACTAATAACCTTTTGCAATGCTAGACTTCTTGTTTACTGTCTTTATATAACTGTAGCCATGTACAATTATGCATTCGTGTCTGCATTTAATTTTGGAGAAAACCACAGCAAAATATGTACAACTATCTGCTTTTACCAGTAACATTCTGCAGGCATATCAGTCTTGATCTGTTTTAATCTTGAAAAAGCAATCAAATGAACAAGCTGGCACTTTACCAGTGAGACACCATCTGTCATCCAAAGCATGTAAGCTATTTCCTGTTACACTGCATGTATCATAGGCCAGTCACAGTCTGATTATGGTAGTCTACAGAGTTTTCCAGGGACTGACACACAAAATGCAGCACGTTGTTTACATAAATCCACAGTATCATTCCTATTCTATTATTACTGTTAGATCAGGAATGATATTTTTTCTAAAATAGTATGTTTGATTATTTTACATTGCACTTAAAAGCAATATTGCTCAATGATAGCTTCTCTGGTGGATTCAGTACTTGGTGAAAAAAGTCGATTTGTAATTTGGTCATGGCAAGGACAAATTCTTTGTGAAGGAAGGAAAATATTTCTGCAATGGAAATAGTATACATCAAAATTCTGGTATCCAACTGTTCAGAAACCCTGATAGTTCTGCATCTGGTTCACCAGGTGATGTTTCTTTCCCAGTTCCCATGCTCCACTCCCAATTATATGGCTCCCAGTTCCCACACTTCTTTTCAAACCATCTGGGTATATTTCTCTTGCAACCTGTCAAGGCCTTGTTGCCTGTGTTCCCTATGCAGGGTTCACTGGAACATTTATCATACTACTGTGTAACATCTTCAAAGGCAAATTAAAAGTGCTTGAAGATTTTAAATACCTAACATCTAATAGCCCAGAGAACCTGTTACTCTGGCACCAAAATTTTGAAGTGTCAGATTAACAGAGATATGTATATTCTCCAGCTTCAGAGATAAAGAAATTAATTGTAAAAGTTAGAACTGAAGATTGACTATGTATAATGCAAGTGTGCTGCCTTCTGGAATAGCTGCAAAGCTTCTTAGACCTAGGAAGCACTGACCCAAGTGATCATAGAGAATACTTGCAATTCACTTTTCCCATAGTGGCACAGCAGTCATCACGCACGAATAGTGATGGAAATGTAATGTTTAGCAGATGGATGCAATACACTCCAAATGCTGCCAATATGATTGAGTGTTGTAAATTGTGGAAGGGCTTAAGAAAGTAGGGAGGCAAAACTTCACCAGCGGAAACCCAGGCTCTGGCCTGCTCTTGTAAGAATTAACTTTGTGATGGATCCAGTTATGCTGTGAGGTTGGGGGTGGGATCATTATGGGTTTAATTTGATTACCATCTTTAAGGGCAGCTAACATTTCACTGAGATTCAGTACCAGGAACTGCTGCACAGCATTTGGAATCTGGATCTTAATGGCAAAGTAAGCTTTTTTTTTTATACAAAAACTAAACCTTGTCTTGATGTTTTTACACTATTGCTTACCAGTGGTTTTTCTGTTTTGGAGCTTCAGCTGTCATTTGGCAGGGGACAGCAAAACATACGCTAGAAATTGCAGGTTGAAACCTAAAATTTAATCAACATGGTAACCATGGATCACTGGGATTGATTCACTCCCCACTGCTGATCCCTCAATTCTATCTTTGTTATTCAGAATCAGGTTTATTATCACCGCACGTGACGTGAAATTTGTTAACGTAGCAGCAGCAGTTCAATGCAATACATAATCTAGCAGAGAAAAAAAAATAAAATAAAAATAATAATAATAAATAAGCAAGTAAATCAATTACGTATATTGAATAGATTTTTTAAAACCTGCAAAAACAGAAATACAGTACTGTATGTTTAAAAAAAAGTGAGGTAGTGTCCAAAGATTCAATGTCCATTTAGGAATCAGATGGCAGAGGGGAAGAAGCTGTTCCTGAATTGCTGAGTGTGAGCATTCAGGCTTCTGCATGGTACAGGATGGTGCTCCTACCTGCTGGTAACAGTGAGAAAAGGGGAAGTCCTGGGTGCTGGAGGTCCTTAATAATGGATACTGCCTTTCTGAGACACCGCTCCCTGAAGATGTCCTGCGTACTTTGTAGGCTAGTCCCCAAGATGGAGCTGACTATATTTACAACCTTCTGCAGCTTCTTTTGGTCCTGTGCAGTAGCCCCTCCATATCAGACAGTGATGCAGCCTGTCAGAATGCTCTCCATGGTACATCTATAGTTTTTGAGTTTCAAAGCTGTTTGGTCCTGTGCAGTAGCCCCTCCATATCAGACAGTGATGCAGCCTGTCAGAATGCTCTCCATGGTACATCTATAGTTTTTGAGTTTCAAAGCTGTATTGTTTGCTTTGTGAATAAACTCAACAATCACATTTATAGCTTCATGCGCTTATTTCAATAAAACCAAAATTCTACAGTTGTGAAGAAACTAAGTTAATCATGTATTTCTATTTATTGTGTTTATACTTATTGTGATTTATTTTTATGATGGATCAATTGCGAGTAACATCACTCTCCTTTACACATGTACTGAAGAATGTCAATAAACATTCTTGAATCTTGAAAATAATTATCTGCCATTGATTCGCACTACACACACACACACACACACACACACACACACACACACACACTAACTATGTCACTCAAGAACTGTTGGGTAGATATTTTAAATTGTCTGCTTCTTGGATGCTTGTCAGCAGGTAGAAGAACTCATTAGTCAAACCACAAAGAAATATTAAATTTTTCTCTTTCCATAGAAAGCCATCCTATACAGTGTACAATATTTAAAACTTACATCACATGTCTTCAAACAAACATTTTTTTGTTTGTAGGAATAATTTTTGAATTTAACCAGATACTCACAGATCATAATGCTGATTCCACTTTGGGTCTAGGGTGTTCTTTACTGTGTCTGTAGAATGACACTGGCCTGACCCGTCCACTACTATTTTCGCAAAGGGATCAGGTAGTCCTAAATGGAAACAAGAAGGTATCATTGGTTTTTTCCTGTTACAATGCTATCTTCATTTCCTGATAGAAAATGATTACTACAAAGTATAGAATTGTATTTATTCTTAGGAATAACAATGCTGCATAGAATCACACACCTTTCAATGAAAAACCTTTTCTCAATACAAAAGGCAGCAAATTAATCACATGACAGGGCACAGCACCAAATGAGTGTATTCACTTGTAATTTTGATGCACATCTTTCTTCCAGCATTTGAGCCTCGACACAAGTTCTTAACCTCTTCACTCTAAAGGTTATAATTGAAAGATGTATGCTTCTTGCACTTATTTCTTTGATTTCTGGTACAAGGAGTATTTTGCTTTTCACCATTAGATATTGCTGAATCAATCTATGGAGTCGATGGACATAAGGTTGATATAAATACTTCTGCACGCAGTCAATATGAAACAACTAAATAGCAAAGTCAACAAAATATTAAGACAATTATAGAGCACAGTCCTCTACCTGACAAAATAACAAAGGGAATCTGCAAAGAACAAGTGTTAGTCTTGGTGAAGAACAAAATAATTCAACAGAATTGGACAAATCAAACAGGCCTTCAATCAGGCAGAAAATAAATTTGTCCCTGATATATTGAACTGTTTCCTAAGATAAAATGAAATTTGTTGACTTAGCAGCAGCAGTTCAATGTAATACGTAATATAGAAGAAAATAAGTAAACCAATTACAGTATATTTATATTGAACAGATTAAAAATTGTGCAAAAAAACAGAAATTATATTTAAAAAGTGAGGTATTGTTTACGGGTTCAATGTCCTTTTAGGAATCAGATAGCAGAGGGGAAGAAGCTGTTCCTGAATCACTGAGTGTGTGCCTTCGGGCTTCTGTACCTCCTGCCCGATGGCAACAGTGAGAAAAGGGCATGTTCTGGGTGCTGGAGGTCCTTAATAATGGACGGTGCCTTTCTCAGACACTGCTCCTTGAAGATGTCCTGGGTACTTTTGTAAGCTAGTACCCAAGATGGAGCCGACTAAATTTACAACCCTCTGCAGCTTCTTTTGGTCCTGTGCAGTAGTCCCCCCCATACCAGACAGTGATGCCACACAAATATTCTGCATCATAACATTTGTACATCCATTTGGAAGAAAAGTATATTAAAGGTTAGGCACCTTTAAGTTTGATGTAGGAAGATAAAGGGAGAGGAAGAAATAATAAACTAAAATTTGCTGAGAATTAGTGCTCCGATAACCACTGGCAATACCCGAACTGAAGTAGTTTTGATACATTGCTAAATACAATCTCAGTTTCGGGACCTGGACGCTCCTGGCAAGTCCACATAAAACCCCCAACTTTCCCTTGAGAAAGTGGCAGCAGGCTATATAAAAAGCTATATATTGAGCGCTAGTAAATGGGCTCAGAATAAATGGTTACTTTATGGTCAGTATGGATATGAAAGGCTGAAGGACTTGTTCCAGTACTGCTTTACTACGCTAATAATTTCTACCAATAATAATTAAACTTTTCACATTATTTCTCATTCAAAATCATAAATCATTGCAATGCATGATGAAAAAGACCATGACAATCTTTTTCAACCAAATATTAGCACATCAAGTCATTCAAACCTTTCTTGCAATTATTTTTTCCAAAATACATTACTCTTAAACTACATTAAAGGTCCATAAACTCAGTGCTGAAATTTTGAACCTATGTCCATTTTCATCATAGGTGCCAAGAGTGATAAGAGTGGTCACTAAAAATAGTGTAAAATGGGTCAAACTGATCTGACAAATGAGTAACTGGTGAAACAACAAAGATTCAATCCACTAAAGAAACCAATTCCAGGGCCACTAATTGCTTTGTTGAGATGCATATTGGCCAGGAGGACTAAGACCCTAATTCACTCTTTGGTTTCAGCTAAAAGGGGCTTGCTTTGCTGTTGTTTTTGTTTTGTCACTGTTGTTGTTGCTGCTTGTGTTGTGCTTCTGAACATCGTGGCATCGGAATGTGTGGCGACACTTGCAGGCTAGCCCCAGCACATCTGTACTTGGGTTGTTAACACAAATGGCGCATTACACTATATATTTCAAAGTACATGAGATAAATAAATGAATCTGAATCTAAATCTAAAATACAGGATATTACCTGACAAATTAATGGTAGATCTGCCTACACTATCCCTGGACTAGAGATGAACACACAGAGCAAAAGTTTAAGTAGACTCCTACTATAAATATGTGTATGAACTGTGAGCAAGGAAGGCATGGGTTCTTGGATACATAGCCCTCAAACCAAAACCCAGTTAGCTTTCATTATTGAAGTTCGTATGTAAATATTGGCTAGGTTGTGCAGCAGGAACTGCCAGCATCTTTGGAGTCACACCACTGGCTGAATAATCAGAAACTGCTTATGTTAAAGAAATAGTGGTGAAGGTGGTGGTAGGGGCCAGATAGTGCAAACAAGAGAAGAGCAGGAAAGAAAAACAAAAATTGAAACATGCAACTCCACATAAATTTCACGATACAAGTACTGAATATTTCAGTGAATACAGTAAACCTTGGATAAGCTGCCATCTAATTGTTCAGAAATCCTGGTCCTTTACTAAGAGCAATCAGGAAGTCTGGCTGTAACTGGCGCTGGGGTCCAGAACACTAGGAGTCAAGAACGGGATCAGGTTTGCATCCAGAGCCCAGTCCAAAGGAAATTTTTATTTCCAACTCATTTAGATTCAATTGGGTTCTCTGCAAAATTCCTTTAACTGCTGTGAAACTTACTACGATTAAATAGAATCTGTGTTTTAATCATAGTAACGTCCAATAGTTCAGGAACTTTGCTAGTCTGGTAAGACTAATGTCTAATGTTTGCCGAATTATCGGAATTTTAATTGTGCTGTTCGGTGCTTCTAATATCATATCAGAACACAATCTCAAAATATCAATCTAAGTCTAAATACATTTTTGTAAATTTATGATGCCTTCACTCATACCTTAGAATGTAACCTACAATTACAGTAACACTGCACCATAAATTGAACAGATTTCTGACAATTATTTTAACTTAATTCTACTTATTAGAATGGTATGCAACACATTTTTAAAGTACATTATCCTACTAGCTTTTTTAATAAAGAAAGTTTTTACTAATATTACTAGGGCAGCTTGTCTGATGTTATCTAGCTAGAATACTTACTGAAGAAGTCTTTCTTCACCAAATTCTTCGCACATAACACTAGAAATACAAAAGAAAAATACACTTAATTTTAGAAGAACTTCTATACCTTATTAAGGTATGAGTATTTTAATTAATGGTTTAAACAATGGAACTTATTAGATCAAATATAGATTAAGCAAAAGTTACAAGTGCAATTATGGGGAATATCTAGAAAAGAATGACCTCTTACAAATGTTATAGAAATGGATAAAAACAATGCACTGATTGTCAGTGCACTGGTATCAACTTGAATTTATTCCATGATAAATCATGATTAGATAAAGGTGCCAAACTACTGCAAAACCCAAGTACACTTTATATTTCTTATTGCTAATGTCATAAACCTTCTTACAATTTGCAACAACGCTAAGGCATTCAGATATTTTCTTTAAATACATCCATCACTAAACCAAAAATCATAGCAAAAACACAGTTAATGTACAAAAATCTTTAAACTCAATGGCATCTGAAAGAATCAAATATCAAACATGACAAAAATCTATAGAAAGTACATAATGGGTATTGAGTGTTATAAATTAAAAAAATAACACTTAGAAGTAACTATAGATAACACCAGGAAACAGTTCGAAATTACAGCTGCTGTGACACAAACATGTGCCTACAAAACAGCATTTGATTTAAGATTCAAGATCATTTAATGTCATTTCCAGTATACAAGTGTAAAGGGGAACAAAATAATTGTTACTTCGAATCCGATGCAGTGCAAAAAAATTGAGATACAGAACACAATAATAATAATTGTGTGTGTGTATATACATACATACATACATATATACACACGATAGCTTATATACATAGGTTGATTGTAAGTCTATAAAGTAATGCTAGGCGGAGGAGTGTCTGTACATAAGATGACTGCCAGGCAATGATAAAGTAGTGGTGGTTAACAGTGTGGCGGGATGGGTTAGTAAGTGTAAGTGTTGATTGGCCTTCCAGCTTGGGGAAAGTGACTGATTTTGAGCCTGCAGGTCCTGTTGTGGATGCTGTGTAGTCTTCTCCCTCATGGAAGTGCGACAAACAGTCCATGAGCAGGGTAGGTGGGACCTTTCATGATGATACTGGCCCTTTTCCGATACCATTTTGTATATATGTCTTTGATGGCAGATAGGTTGGTGCTGGTGATGCACTGGACAGTTTTAGGACCTTCCTGTTTGCTGTAGTGTGGTTTGCGTTCCATGAACAGATGCAGCTTGTTAGGATGCTCTCTCCTGTACATCGAAGTGAGATAGATTATCTGGTTGAGCGGTGATGCAACAACAACCTTTCACTCAACGTCGGGAAGATCAAGGAATTGATTGCAGACTTTAGGAAAGAAAAGTCGAGGGAACACATACCAGTACTCATCAAGGGATCAGCATTGGAAAGAGTGAGCAGTTTCAAGTTCCTGGGTGTCGACATCACTGAAGACTTACCCTGGGGTCAACATATTGATGCAGTTACAAAGAAGGCATGACAGCTGCTATATTTCATTACGAGTTTGAGGAGACTTGATATGTCACCAAAAAGCCCTGCAAATTTCTACAGCTGCATCCTGGAGAGCATTCTAACTGGATGCACCACCATCTGGTATGGAGGGGCCACTGCACAGGATCAGGAAAAGCTGCAGAAAGTTGTAAACTTAGCCAGCTCCATCATGGGTACCAGCCTCCTCACCATCCAGGACACATTCAAAAGGTGATGCCTCAAAAATGCAGTATCCATCATCAAAGACTCCCATCACATGCCCTCTTCTTACTGCTACCACCAAGGAGGTGGTACAGGAGCCTGAAGACACACTCAACGTTTCGGGAACAGCTTCTTTCTCTCTGCCATCAGATTTCTGAATGGACAATGTAACCATGAACCCTGCCTCATTTTCCCTCTCTTTTGCACTACTTAGTTAATTAGTTTTTATATATACTTAGTGTAATTTATAGTTTTTAATATGTATTGCAATGTACTGCCACTGCAAAACAACAAATTTCACAACATATGGCCAGTGATATTAAATCTAACTCTGATTCTGTAGAATGACATGAGTATGCATGTGCGTAGTCCAGCTCTCTTCAGAAAGTAGGAGACATTGGTAAGCTTTCTTGATTGTGTAGAATGCATTCTGGGACCATGATAAGTTAAACGATATATGCATTCCCAGGAGTTTGAAACTGCTCATCGTTTCCACTGCTATGCCACAGATGCAACAAGGGGTGTGAGTAGTGCACTGAAGTCAATAACCATCTCCTTTGTCTTGTTGACATTGAGGAAAAGTTATTTGCTTGGCTCTAGGTTTCTAGCTCTTTCAGCTCCTATCTGTAGGCCATCTCATTGATGTTGGTGATGAGGTACACCATTGTTGTGTCATCGGCAAACTTGACGACGTAATTACTTGGGTGTTTGGCCATGCAGTCTGTGTGAGGAGAGTGTACAGCAATGGGCCCAGCACTTATCCCTGGAGGGAACCCACGTTGAGAGCAGTGGGGAGGGAGGAGTAGTTCTGCATCGCGACTGAGGTCTGTTGGCTAGAAGTCCAACATACAGTGTACAGTGGTGTAATTAGACCAAGGAGTTTGTTCACCAAGGTCTGTGAGACAATAGTGTTGAATACCAAATTGAAATCCAGAAGCAACATTCTGAATATATCAAAATAGCTACTGCAACACTCCTATCTTTAAGTATTATTTCAGCACTGACCTGCAGTTCTCAACTCATTAAAATACCACTATGTTGGCATATCAGTAAGATTTTTAAAATTTGGCTCTTTATTACTTGTGCATTATTTGTTCTGTGTAAATAGGATAACATTCTAGAAACAGTAAACTATCAACATGTTAAAGTCATAAATACAAGAGATTCTGCTGATGCTGTAAATCCTGAGTAACACACACAAAATGCCAGAGGAATTCAGTAGGTCAGTCAATATCTACAGAAAGAAAAAAAAAGTCTATGTTTTGGGCTGAGACCCTTCATCAGGACTTGCTTGAAATGTCAACTGTTTATTTCTTTCAGCATTTTGTACTAGGTGTGTTCCTCTACAACATGTCAAAAATCACCATATCTAGTCAACAAGTCCTCAGATCTAAACCATCAACGTATTGCAATCACCTGCACAGAACAGTCTTCCTTTGTGCAATATATTGAGGTGTACAGTGAACAAATAAGCATGTGAAATATATTGGGGTGCAGATAGCATGCATGTCACTCTCCCGAAATATAGATTAAAATGAGATAAAAATTTAAATGAATTTAATAAAGACTATATTTCTTTTTAGCCAATCCAATAATTATAAACAATACATTTTAGATGCAAGATCACCACATCTCAAAAGCAATTTTAAAAAGTACATAGAACTACAAGTAAGTTTCTTACATGTTTAGGTGTAAAAAACATTTATTTTTGAACACAAAAGTTTGAGATTTTGTCAATGAAAAATTACATTAGCATCGATAACCGTGGTTTGTGCTAAAAACATTCATCACAACCTTTTCTGTCTACAGTCAGACTAGTAATGGAGTTATTCTAATTGCTTCACAGTTTCAATGAATGTACAATCCCTGAACAGTTAATTACTTCCAACTCAGGAAAACAAAAGGCCTAAAATGCTTTATGGGTAAGCTTGGTAAATGACAGTGCACGTGAATTTTGATTTATTAACATTTTGTATGGTACTAAAACTGACTTGAAATCAGAACTTTAAACATAGTGGGGATTATGAATCTTGAGCAAAGTCTTTTGGCTCATAAATAATGTAATTAAGCATGTTATTTGGGAATTATACAATCCTCACAATTTTTGCATCTTACAATGGATGAGGATGCCACCACTCGCTAGTTTTTCAATTGCTACATCTAGAGTAGTACATAAAGTGATTAACATGATAAAAAAAAATGACTAATGGAAGAGGAAAGCATGAAACACTAACCAAAATTTTCAAGTCGTAGATTCATTCACCATCAGCCTTTCACAGTCCTACTCTGTATGATAATATATCTATACACTCAGTGCTTCCTTGAGTTCAAGTGTTTCTTTAAACCATAACCATAAACTGCTGATAAATTATGTGCTAAAAAAAATTTCACTTGCACTGCATACAAGTAACATAAAAACACTAAATGTTGAATGGAGAGGGAAGCGACTATGGTGGACGCTGCCAAATCAGAACAGCTATAGAAGGAATGCTGAGCCGATCAAACCTCAACTCATAATATGCAACTCCTAGGGTACTTCACAAAAAAGTACGTACAACAACCACCCATATACATCAGTTATATAGTTGAAGTACCACATGATTCAGCTGAACAGCATCTTAGAAACTGCAAAAAATCTGCTGCTGCGCGATTGATTCATGTCAAGTTCCAAGCTTTGGTGAAAGAGAAATACTACAAAGATTCCACTGGATGGTCCTACAGAAGGGGCTTAGCCTGAAACATCGACTGTACTCTTTTTCATAGATGCTGCCTGGCCTGCTGAGTGCCTCCAGCATTTTGAGAGTGTTGCTTGGATTTCCAGCAGCTGCAGATTTTCTCCTTGTTCGGCTTTGTATGTTTCAGTTAAGATCTATGTCTCTTTGCAGGAGGTGTACTTACCTGTACTGTCTCTGAGCTTTTCTATCCAAGTTAGTATACATGATATACTTTTCTGTAGCACAATCAGCAATTCAGTAATGCAGTTGGGAACAGTGAGCTGTTTTCTTGCTTTCTTTAATGCTTTTGGAACTTCTAAGTATGGATTTGCAGAATTTCACCCCCCTCTCTCACACACCACCACCAAAGAGCTACCACACTATCACTTCCAGATAGGTTAGGAAGTCCCAGTTAGAATAATGAATCATTTAAGGTCCAACAGATTCTAAAAGCTTATGGAGGGATTATTTTTTAAATAGTGCAATTTAGCAGGTTATTTGAGAATTACACAATCATCAAAATGCCATTTATTTTCCTGAAATTAGCACTGCACACATACCCTAATAAAATGACAGGAGAGTCAATGTGAATGCCATCTAAAATAATAAAATCAGATCCCACTGTAGAATACCATGAAACTCAAAACATTTGCTTTGTGTGCTAACAAGGGTGCATCTAACTTTAGTTTTTATTATAAACACCAGGCTTGTGAAAATGGTTTAATCATTCATTATTTTAGTTCAATCATAGTGGCTCTATATTTTAAAGAGGTTAAGAGCTTATGTGAGCAACTAAAAATAAAATTGTTGTGCTATGGAGAGCATAAAACACTTACCAAAATCATTTGTTTTCAAAAAAGGATCTAGTGCTTTCCCTGATGAATATGGCAGAGATTGTCATCGAAAGTTAGTTAAAATCGACATTTGGATACGGCTGGAAGCCCAAGAAGAGTTTATGCGTCATTTGTTATCCTCAACTTTTAGAACACGAAGATAATACTGAAGTTTTATAAGACACTTGTCAGGCCACACTTGGAGTACTGTCAACAGTTTTGGGCCCCTTATCTCAGAAAGGATGCATTGTCTTTGGAAAGAGTCCAGAGGAGGTTCACGAGGATTATTCCAGGAATGAAGGGGTTAACATGAGGAGCGTTTGGCAGCTTTGGGCCTGTACTCACTGGAATTCAACAGAATGCATGAGGATCTCATTGAATGTTGAAAGGACAAGATAGACTGGATATGGAGTGGATGTTTCAACTGGTGGGAGTATCCAGAACTAGAGGACGCAGCCTCAAAATTGAGGTGTGACCTTTTAGAACAGAAGGAAGGAGGGATTTTTTTTCAGCCAGAGAGTGGCGAATCTGTGGAATGCTATGCCACGGACTGTGGTGGAAGCCAGGTCCGTGCGTATATCCAAGGCTGGAGTTGATAGATTCCTGATTGGTCAGGGCAACAAGGGATTTGGTGAGAGGGCAGGTGTATGGATTGAATGAGATCCAAGAACAGCCATGATGAACTAGAGCAGACTCGATGGGCTGAATGGCCTATTTCTGCTCTTATAGTCTTATAAAATGGTGGGTTGCTTTTTAAACATTAAACTCTAATAAAACATATATAAGTTGAAATGGAACTGAATTATGCTTTCCTTCACATGTTTGCTGCAGTAAATTGAGTGAAAAGCATTAGCTGTTGGGGCCCTATTTGAAAAAACACCAACATAGTATTTACAATTTGTAGGACTTTTGTCAGTGTGACAATGTAATCCATCCAAGCTATGATTTGTAACAGGTGTGTTCATTAAGGAGATGTAGCTTCACCTAGAAATTATGGTTGAAAGCTACAGCACCTCAAAAGGAAGCTTACTTTGACTTTAATATTAATCTGAAGGAAATGATTTCTGAAAAGTATCATTCAGAAAAATCTTATAAAGTGCAATGCATTTGAAATTATTCTAGTACAAACGATTTTCCTTCTCTCATACTAAATGATTGCATTCATGTCACCATTAAAAAAAAGCTGTCACTTGCACAAATCCATGCGAGATGCATTATAGATGAACATACACAACAATCCAAACTACAGATTTCACTGCTTTATTCATTCATGAACTTCAGCACAGAACATTTGAGTTGAAATGTGAAAGCTGGTTGTTTTAAAACACTCAACTTGTTGAAAGTTCACCTGACCTGAAACATAACACAATTTAATTATCAACAGATACTACTTAACTTATTGCCTGAACCTTTTATTTTAAGTTTGGAAAGTTGTTTGAAATTAAGTCATAAATGCCCTTGGATTGTTTTTTGAACTCTTTGTTAATCTCAAATCTGTTCCTCATTAGAATGTGATATAATAATCCAAATATGGATGCTAGCCCCACCCAAAAAGTAAAACTGTCAATCATGTAACAGAAAGGAACTCATTCAAACGAACATGTTTTCTGCTTCAGCTCATGGAGAACACATGTAGCAGACTTGTTCCTTGGCTACAGCACCAACTCACTCCCCCACTGTGTACTATTTTTAGTACTTAGGTACAACTTCATACTTCTTGTATGTTACAATATTACATGAACATGCCAACATTCTGTAAAGACAAAAAACTTTATGGTTTATTGTGCTATACTTGAAAATATTCAACTGTTTCGACAACAGTTACATACAATATTAAAAATAAAACTGGAATAGCCACCAAGTTCTTCAAGTCTGTGCCACCATTCAAAAACATTATGATCTGACTTTGGCTTCTGCTTCAAATTACTGGCTGGTCCTTTTAATCTTCAACACTGTTGGCTGCATTGCTGAAGATATGTCAGGCCATCACAACTCTCCAGGGTACTAACTTCCAAAGATTCATTATCCTCAGAGAAAAAATTCCTCCTTGTTCCCACAACTATGTACACAGTTCCAGATTCCACAAGGAGAAACCTCACCTGAGCATCTTGATCAGCCCTCTCACATTCACCTCTGAACACCAATATACAACTCAACCCCTCTCAACATTCTGTGATTGAGCCACACAGAACAGCACAGCAAAGGAGCAGGCCCTTCAGCCCATGGCATCTGTGCTGACCATGATGCCAATCCAAACAAATCCCATCTGCTTAAACATAGTCTATATCCCTGCATTCTCTGCCTGTCCAGGTGGCTGTCTTAATGGATCTTAAAGTTTGTGATGCTATCTCCCTCCACTACTTCCCTGACAGCACATTCCAAACACCTACCAATCTCTGAGTAACAAAACTGCCTCAAAATTCTTTTAAACTTTCTTCCTCTCATCATAAAACTATATCCTCTAGTATTTGACATCTCCATCCTGGGGTACATAACGCAACTCTACCTCTCACATTTACATAAATCTAGCAGGTCAGCCCTCAATTTCTGAGACAACAGAGAAAGCAATCCAAGTCTGACAATTTTTTGTAGCTAATATTCTCTAATCCAAGCAACATCCGAGTGAACCTCTTCTGCACTCTCTCCAAAACCTTTAAGTCCTTCCTGTAGTACAGCAATCAGATGCTTTCTTATCTAAAGCTCCCATTTTCATCAAAACTATTAATTCACTGAGTTCCCAGCACCGATACTTGTGACGCCACATTAATTAGTTTGCTAACTTGAAAACTACTGTCTATTTTTCTGTTAGTTAGCTAATAGGATAGATACAGTGCATTTTCTATACACAGCTCAATGCCACAGCTCTTGTGTAATTACATCAAAGTTGCTGGTGAACGCAGCAGGCCAGGCAGCATCTCTGGGAAGAGGTACAGTCGACGTTTCAGGCCGAGACCCTTCGTCAGGACTAATTGAAGGAAGAGCTAGTAAGAGATTTGAAAGTGGGAGGGGGAGGGGGAGATCCAAAATGATAGGAGAAGACAGGAGGGGGAGGGATGGAGCCAAGAGCTGAACAGGTGATTGGCAAAAGGGATATGAGAGGATCATGGGACGGGAGGCCCAGGGAGAAGGAAAGGGGGGGGGGAATCCAGAGGATGGGCAAGGGGTATAGTGAGAGGGACAGAGGGAGAAAAAGGAGAGAGAGAGAGAAAGAATGTGTGTATATAAATAAATAACGGATGGGGTACAAGGGGGAGATCCTGACGAAGGGTCTCGGCCCGAAACGTCGACTGTACCTCTTCCTAGAGATGCTGGCTGGCCTGCTGCGTTCACCAGCAACTTTGATGTGTGTTGCTTGAATTTCCAGCATCTGCAGAATCCCTCGGGTCTTGTGTAATTACACTATTAATCCTAATTACATTCTGCAGAGGCGCAAGACTTCTACACAAAGAGAGAATCATATAGAACATGGGTGCCACTGCAGTGTGGTGGTCAACATAATACCGTTACAGCTCAGGGCCCCGGAGTTAAGTGTTCAATTCTGAAAGGAGTTTATACGTTCTCCCATGAACTGCATGGGTTTTCTCCAGATGCTCCAATTTCCTCCACAGACCAATGACATACCAATTAGTAGGTTAATTGGTCATTGTAAATTGTCCTGTAATTAGGCAGTGCAGCTTGTTGGTCTACATGGGTCTTCCATGTTGCATCTCTAAATAAACAAAACAATGAACAGCCAGAACATGCATCCATTTTGCCCCACTTCACTGCCCTTCACCTGAAAAGGCAAATAGAAAGTGAAGCTTCAGATATATTGAAAATAAATTGAAACCATTCCACTCCTGTTACTAAGATCAAAAAAACCTCCGATACAGGTGCAAGGCAAAAATTAACAAGGAAACTAACACTTTTTATGTACCTTCCAAAAAATATTGCAAAGGCCCAGAATAAATTTGTTTGCATATGAATTAACAGAGCATCAGAAAAATATCATTGAAATTTGTTGTTTTGCAGCAGTGTCCAGTGCAATATACAAGTACTACTATATATTACAATAAGAAATATACCTAGATATTAAATTACATAATTACTGCAAAAGAGAGCAAAAATAGTGAATAGAGCTAGAAATGGATGGATTTCATTGATATGTTGCATGAGAAAGTAGAAAAGGAACTTAAAAGAATAAATGGCATTCATCAGCAAGTGAATGTCAGTAAGAATTAATATCAAATTACAGATCACTAATTTCTTTGTATAGCAGATATTGTTACTCAATGTTAATTCTTCAAGTTTCCACAACTTAAGTATATCTGTGTCTGAATTACTGGGTTCATAATAAATTAAAACAGGATCCTCATGACTATTTCTTCATTCACTAAATGATGACTGATCTTGTTACCTCAGCATTACTTTCATTCACTAACCACATCCTTCTGTTTCCTTAACATCTAAAAATGCATTTTTTCCATGAACATACTCAGTGACCAACCTGCATGGGCCACTTTGAAGGAGAATTCCAAAGATTCACTTCCCATTTGGTCATAAATGGTTGATCCCTTGATTTAAGATTGAGACCCCAGTACTACACACATCCCAACCAAAGAAACAATATTCTCTGCATCCACACTAGGTTAGGTTAGATTATGCAGACACACAGTCCTTGTTTATTGTCATTCAGAAATGCATGCATTAAAAAAATGATACGTTCCTCCAGAATGATATCACAAGAAAACATAGGACAAACGAAGTCTAAAACTGACAAAACCACATAATTATAACATATAGTTACAACAGTGCAAAGCAACACCATAATTTGATAAAGAGCAGAACATGGACACGGTAAAAAAAAAGGTCTCAAAGTCCCGATAGACTCATCAGCTCACGCAGGCGGCAGAAGGGATGAACTCTCCCTGCCATGAACCTCCAAGTGCTGCCAATTTGCCGATGCAGCACCATTGGAAGCACCTGACCGCAGAGACTCCAAGTCCGTCCGAAAACTTCGAGCCTCTGACCAGCCCCGAGCACCATCCTCTGCTGAGCGCTTCGACCCTGCCCCGGCCGCCGGGCAACAAGCAAAGTCGAGGACTCGGGGCCTTCTCCTCCGAAGATTCTGGGTCACACAGTAGCAGCAGCAGCGAAGCAGGCATTTCAGAAGTTTCACCAGATGTTCCTCCGTGCTCTCACGTCCGTCTCCATCAAATCAGGATTGTGCACGGCACCTTACTTGACAAATAACAGACATCACCACCGGAGTGGCCGCTGCGAGCTGCGTCACGCCGCCATCATCTCCTCCTCCTCACTATCAAGCCTTGTAAGAGTTTTGTACATTTCCATCAGATCACCACTCATTTTTCTAATCTTAAGAGCATAAAGGCTCATAAGGAAAACCTACCATCCCAGGCATCAGCCTGGTAAACGTTTGCTATGCTACCTTTATCAGAAGATCAGAAACATACACTATCAAGCAGATGCAGTCTTACTTGGGCTCTGTACAACTGAAAGAAGACAGTTGTACAGTTTATACAAGAACTTGTATTCAAATTCCCCTGCAATAAAGAGCCATTATGAAATTTGACTTCTTATTTGACCATGAGAAGGTGTGGAGATGACAAACTCAAAAATTCCATTGATGTTACAAGTGAAAGTACAATATTTGAAATGAAGTGAAGTAGGATTGAACCAGCTTGAAATTAAATTTGATTTTTAATGGTTAGTTAGGATGATGCATCTTATCAGGAAAGGAATGCATGACTATGTAGCCAACTAAAGAGCGACAACCTTCAAATGAATAGTCATTGGAAAAATTTAAATTTGTATCCATTTGTAATGAGCAAAAATATTAAATGTTAATGTGTTTTATGGTCACAGTCTTCAGAGAGAAACAGAACTTAAAACATTTTCCGATGAGACACACTCAGTACAAAACTGATTTATTAGCTTTATCTCAAAATACAGCAGTGTAGGCGGGGGGAGAAAAGGTGGTTGTGGTTGTCAGAGATCTATCACTCGTCTTCAGGTGTTCTAAGGACAGTGTCCAAGGCCTAACAAACTTCAGCTGCTTCACTAGTGATAAGGACAAAAGTAGGAATGATCATTAATGATAGCACAATCTTCAGTTCCATTTGGTACTGTCTCAGAAAATGAAGCAGTCCTTGCTTGTGCCAGGCAATACCAAGGCAACTTTCAGGCAGGGTTCACGTGTTGCAAGTAAAATTATAAGCATTATATAGCACTAAGCCATGAGAATCCTGAACAAGAGACAATTCAACCACTTACCCTTGATGCTCAATGGCATTACAATTGCTGACACCCCCCTCCCCCCACCACCACCTCTTGGGAGTCACTATTGACCAGAAACTGAGCTAGACTAGGCACATGAGCTCTTGAACCAACATGAATAACTTCACTCACTACAACATTGAAGGATTCTATAACTCATGTTCTCAGTATTATTTAATTTTTATATGCACAATTTGCTTTCTTTTGCACTTTGGTGGCTTGTCAGTCTTTGTTTATATACAGTTTTTCATAAATTCTATTGTATTTCTATTTTCCTGTAAATGCCTGCAAGAAAATGAATCTCAAAGTAGTATGTATATAGAAACACAAATGCACTTGGAAAATAAATTGGCTTTGACTTTAGTGCAAGTAGTACAATCAGCAAGACTGATGAGCCTACAGCCTAGATTCAAATGTGGAACTATGACAGAAATTTGAGAGAGAGGGTCTAGGGCAGGTAGTCAACTTAGTCTTAAACCTTGATCTTTCACATTTTTGTGACTCGACTCTATTTCCCGTCTTTTCCTAGATAACAAATGTTTTTCAATTGCAGATCTAAAATCATTACCCAACATCAACTTCCATCTGCAGAAGATAGTTCCAAATTCCTACCACACTCTGCAAAGAGAAATGCTTCCAAGTTTCTCTGGTGGAAAGGCATGACACAGATTTTTGTGCTCACACTAATTTATCAGTCCCCAGAGAAAAAAAATTCTCTATCTACCTCATTTAAAGTTTACTACTGTAAAAACTTCAATTACCTTTAACTTTCCCAGTTTCCCAGAATATAACTCACTCTCTCCTTACAATTTAACCTTTGAAGTCAAGGGATTATTCTGGAAAAATGTGCAATGCACTTTCTCTAAGGCAGTGGTCCCCAACCTCCGGGCCGCGGACTGATACATAGCCGCGGGGAATGCAGCGATGCAGTGGTAGCCGGAAGGCACCCAGCACATCTTTAAGAAAAAAAAGCCGAAATAAACAAGCTAATTAATTAGGTGCCACCCAGTCATCTAACATGCTCATCTCAGTCTTAAATGGGCAACTCCTAATTCTGGGAAAAAAATTACCCAACAGATTCACAAATGCTCCACATTGACAAATACGGTCCTGTGCAAAAGTCTTAGGCACCCTAGCTATATATATTAGGCATTGACTTTTGCAGATTACTTTATGGCGATCAAAAACAAACACAGACGTTAAGATATATCAATCAGAAAATGTTGGAATAGCAACCAGTCAGGTAGCATCTGCAGAAGATGCAAAATTATATTTCAAGTCAAAATTCCATTAACACAGAATTGGGAAGGAGAGTAAATTAGTGTCTCTTACTAGCTGTTCCTTCAGCTAGTCCTGACGAAGGGTCTCGGCCTGAAACGTCGACTGTACCTCTTCCTAGAGATGCTGCCTGGCCTGCTGCATTCACCAGCAACTTTGATGTGTGTTGCTTGAATTTCCAGCGTCTGCAGAATTCCTCGTGTTTGCGTAAATTAGTGTCTAATCTTGTTTTCCCTCTTTCCTGTTTCTAACTACATCTTTAACCTGAAACATTAACTCTACTTCTCTCTCTACCTATGATTTCTGATCTATCAGTTGCTGCTCAACACACAGTTTCTCCAACAGTTTGGTTCTCCTGCAGTCTCTTCCGCCTCAATACTATCTAATCTAGTTACTTATTCAGAGATACAGCGTGGAACAGGCCCTTCCGGCCTAATGAGCTGCACTGACCAGCAACCAACCTGTGCAAGCCTAGACTAACCACAAGACAGTTTACGATGACCAATTAAACCACAGTTGGTCCTCCGTATCCGCGGGGGATTGGTTCCGGGACCCCACCCCCGCGGATACCAAAGTTGGCGGATGCTCAAGTCCCTTATATAAAATGGCGTAGTATTTGCATATAGCCTACACACATCCTCCTGTATACTTTAAATCATCTCTAGACTACTTATAATACCTAATACAATGTAAATGCTATGTAAATAGTTGTTATACTGTACTGTATTGTTTAGGGAATAATGACAAGAAAAAAAGTCTGTACATGTTCAGTACAGACGCAACCATCGTAGCTCTTCTGGGAACGCTGATGCTGCCTCAGTGAAAATAGCGTTCAGCATTTGTTTTGCAGCGAGCCGTTATACAGGCAGCATGCACCCCGAGCAGCGCAAGTGGTGAAAAGCAAAAATAGCGCTCAGCGTTTGTTTTACAGCCAGCCGTTATAGAAGCAGCGCACACCCCGAGCAGCGAGAGTGGCAAAAAGCAAAAATAGCGTTCAGCGTTTGTTTTGCAGCGAACCGTTATAGAGGCAGTGTGCACGTCATAGCTTTGAACTGCATGAGATTTTCGCTACGATTGACAGTGCTGCAATGATTACAGCAAAGTATGAATTTTGAAAGGGCACGTAGGTATAGTGCAGGTTTGCAGGATGTTTTGAGTGCTTACGAAGAACTATGATAGAAAAATGTGTGAACCTTCCAGTGTGTTGCTATCTTCCCAATTCTGGTAAGTGAAATTACACTGTACTGTAATACATTATTTCTACTTTATATGGACTGTGTATTTATATCATTACTGATTTTACTATATGTTAGTGTTATTTTAGGTTTTATGTGTTATTTGGCATGATTTGGTAGGTTTTTTTTGGGTCTGGGAACGCACAAAAATTTTACCCATATAAATTAATGGTAATTGCTTCTTCACTTTACGCCATTTCCGCTCTACTTTCAGATAGCGGGGGAAATCTGTACAGTATTTTCAATCCGCGGTTGGTTGAATCCGCAGATGCGGAACCCGCGGATACAGAAGGCCGACTGTACTAACGGTCTTTGGACTGTGAGAGGAAACTGGAGTACCCAGAGGAAACTCATGGGGAGGACATACAAAGTCCTTACAGAGGTCCCTGGAATTGAACTCCACACTCCAACTGTAGCATGCTATTCGCCATGCTACCTCTATTTCTGTTCTTGTTCGGCGCCAGTATAAAATGCTTCCTCAGTCAACATCTCCCAGATGGCACAATAATAGATTTTTTACTTCTTTTATGTCTGTTTTTCACCTTAAATGAGTTTCTGGGACTGTGAGAGCCTGCGATTTACAATTTGGAGATCAGTTGAGTGATCCAGTGCTTTACTGGTTCCAAAAAGATTCCAGACATCAAGTGCAAACTCGGACAGCCTCAATGCGAAAAAACTTCAAGATGAACGCGGGCTGATGTTCAACTCCATTTCGGCATTTAAAGTGGAAGAAGACGGAGGCATTGAGGCAAATGCAAAAGCTGATTAAGAGTTTCAGCACTGACTGCCTGCCTTTTGATTGCTGCTGGAGAAGGAGCAATCAAAGTGAGTGGCCTATTGCTGTGTAATTCACCGTGGCAGGTAGGTAAATCCTCTCTGCCTCGTGTGGTATTCTTCTCTTCTGATGAATGTCAGTGATATAATAGAATGGTATCGTGGTTCTGCGTGTATGGATTGGACTATTGTGTTTATGGACTGTGGACTTTTTTCAGACTTAAGGTTTTTATGCTTTTTTTAAAAAATCGCCCACTCCTTTTCCGTTTTGTTGTGCGAGGGGATGCTTTTGCGGGTTGATGTTCTGTTAAGATTTTTGTGCTGGGAAGGGGTTGTTTCCTGGGGGTTGACGTTTCTGTACTGTTTTGTGTGGGGGGAGGGGTTGATGATTGGGGCGCCATTCTTTTTTGTACAGGGGGTGGGGTGGGTGTGATGTTTCTCTCTGAATGACTTCCATGTTCTTTCTTTGTTTCATGGCTATCTGGAGAATACAAATTTCAGAGTTCTATATGGATACATGCTTTGATAGTAAATGAACCTTTCATTTTAGGTGATATTCTACATTCCACAACAAAGTCCTAAACTGTCTTTGTAAGTACTGATCCTAATTTTTTAAATGATGCAATAAAATCATCTTCAGTAATGGCTAATCTATTGGACTGATAATCCAAGGATTTGTAACAATAATCTGCAGCAAAATTTAAATGCCAACACTGCAAATGTGAAACTTAACAAAATGAGTTAGTCTCAATAGTGCTGAAAAATCAAACTACACAACTGACATAACCCACGTCTGGTTCACTACATCTCTGCCCTAACCCAATCATGGCAGACCCATGAGCAATGGCAGCATAGTTGCGTATATTCTAAGAAGTCATCCCAAGACTCTAATTTTTCAAGTCACATGGCATTAGCTCAAAAAATGAATTGAAAAACTTTTTGCAGATCACCACTTCCCTCAGATACTAAACACCAAGCAGCACCTGAAGCACGGTGTAGCAGTCAGCACAATGCTTTACAACGTCAGTTGTAAGATTGCCAGTAAGGAATTGTACGTTCTGCCAGTGACTGCGCGGTTTCCTCCAAGTGTGCTAGCTCCCTCCCACATTCTAAAGATGTACGGGTTAGGGTTAGTGAGTTGTGGGCATGGCATGTCGGCATTGGAAGTGTGTGACACTCGCAGACTGCCCAGCACAATTCTCACTGATATAATTTGATGTACATTTAACAAATAAAGCTAATCTAAGATCTTTGATCTTTATACAGCAGAAAGTAGGAAGTACCATAAGTACTCTGATTAGGACTTTAATAACTTCTGCAGCACCAATGACCAAACTCAAGGCTGATTTATACTTCTGCGTCAAATCAATGCTGTAGATACGGCGTAGCCGCGAACCCTACGCAGAGCCTACATGGATCCCTGCGCTGTAGCCTGATGCGCACCTCTCCCAAAATATATCTACACATCGCGGCAACGCAGACCGCAACAACTGTGATTGGTCCGCTTGGTAACATTGCATTTCCTCCTACGCTGCAATAGCTTCCCATTGGACGACTGAAGAGCAGGGAAGGAACTCTGGCTGCAGTGTTTTCCATTAAGCTTTACAGACCTCTGAAATTATGGAGGACACATTTCGCTTTTACAAAAAAAGACGCTCGCTTTAAACGCAAACAACAGGAATTCTGCAGATGCTGGAAATTCAAGCAACATACATCAAAGTTGCTGGTGAACGCAGCAGGCCAAGCAGCATCTATAGAAAGAGGCGCAGTCGACGTTTCAGGCCGAGACCCTTCGTCAGGACTAACTGAAGGACTAACTTCCTTCAGTTAGTCCTGACGAAGGGTCTCGGCCTGAAACGTCGACTGCGCCTCTTCCTATAGATGCTGCTTGGCCTGCTGCGTTCACCAGCAACTTTGATGTATGTCGCTCGCTTTAAACTTGTTTACCCCAAGAAAGACTACCATGACCACGAAGCCTTGCATGGGCAGGTGTATGAGCATGCGCGACATGCCCAAATTGCAGTGCAACACAGACACACCAACGCACAAGTATAAATGCACACAATGCGCGTAGGCCACTTGCATAGATTATGGTGTCCATTTGACGCAGAAGTATAAATCAGCCTTCAGTCTACAGCAGATAGCAAGTGAACCAAAAAGGAAATAAACTTACTTGAGCTTATCCAACAATATTCTATCGAAGGTACAGATGTCCAAGACAATGTCAGAATCAGTGACTAGCTCGTAATTCCTCATAGGGGCAAAGTCCCTACCATAACATTTCATTGCAAATATAATACTTTTGAAACATAGTCACTAAGTTAATGGAAGAGAAGACAGCAAATTCAAGAGACAGCTTTCACTGGAATCTGGAGCGAAAAAAAAAACAAACTGTGTGGGAATTCAGCCGGTCAAAGTTCAAAGTAAATTTATTATCAATGTACATATATATCATATACAACCCTGAGATTCAGTTTCTTGTGAGCATATTCAATATATTCAATAACCATAATAGAATCAATAAAAGATTGCACCAACAGGGCAAAGAACCAGTGTTCAAAAGATAAAAGAAAAAAAAGTAATAATAATAATAAATAAGCAGTAAATATCATGAACATGAGATGAAGAGCCGTTGAAAGTCCACAGGTTTTGGGAACAGTTCAGTGATGGGGCAAGTGAAGTTATCCCTCTCGTTCAGGAGATTGACGGTTAAGGGGTAATAACGGTTCTTGAACCTAGTTGTTTGAGTCCTGAAGCTCCTGTACCTTCTGATGGCAGCAGTGAGAAGAGTACACGACCCTGGGTGGTGGGGGTCCATGATAATTGATGCTGTTTTCCTGTGAAAATACTCTACATAGATGCGCTCAATGGTTGGTAGGGTTTTACCCTTGATGAATTGGGTCGCATCCAATACCTTTTGAAGGATTTTCCATTTAAGGGCATTGGTGTTTCTATACCATGCTATGATGCAGCCAGTTTATAAATTCTCCACTACATATCTAAAGAAATTTGTCAAAGTTTTAGATGTCATGCCAAATCTTCGCAAATTTCTAAGTAGAGGCACTGCTGTGCTTTCTTCATAATTGCACTTAGGGCAAGTTGGTCCTCTGAAATGATAAAACTGAGAAATTTACATTTGCTGACCCTCTCTACCTCTGATCCCCCAATGAGGACTGGCAATTAGACCTCCAGTTTCCTCCTCCTGAAGTCAATAATCAGTTCCTTGGTTTTGCTGACTGAGTAAGAGGTTGTTGCTGTGGCAGCACTCAGTCAAAATTCCTTACATATCTCTAATTATCTGCCTCTACCACCATCCCTACCAGGGCATTCCATGTACCCACCACTGTGCACAGAAAAAAAAACTTACTTCTGACTTCCCCCCCTAAGCTTTCCAACAATTACCTTAAAATTACACCCCCTTACCATTTCAACCCTGGGGAAAAAGACTCTTGCTATCCTCTCTATCCTTGCTTCTTACCTTGTACACTATCAAACCACTTCTCATTCTCCTTCCCTCCAAAGAGAAAAGCCCAAGTTCATTCAACCTATCCTCATAAGACAAGAGGATTCCATTAACCACAGAAAACGGAAAAGCCTCATTTTGAGAGATCAAACCTTGATGCAAGGTCTGGACCCCACACATCAACAGTTCCTCTGCCCCCACAGACGCTCTCTGACCCACTGAGATCATCCAGCAGTTTGCTTTTTTTACAGCCTATTCAATATAATTTATACACTTTGCTGGGTCACACCTTGTATGTAATAGTCACCATATACCCAAACCAAATCATCTTGTGAAATTGTTCAGCCATCAATATTAGGGAGGCACTATATTTAGGCAGGTGTTTCCTTCTGCCAGGCTGTGGCTTCACTAAATAAGGAACACATGAAAATGGTTTGAATATTCATGCATGTGATGGAATGGGTTTTACTCATCCTTCCTTACCATAATGTCTCTTGAGAACATACAACTCACTACTGCGATCTATCTTCCATTCACTTATTTGAACAGTCAGAACCTTTGTGGTGTTTTAAGATATTTTCCTGGTCATCAATGAGGAGACCTTTATTAATTGGGCAACCTTAATTTTCCTCATGAAATAAATGGCTTTCAGAGGCAGTATAAGCCTCATTTGTCAATCCAGATTCCATAGGCCCGACTACCAAAAAATGTAGACCCTGAAGGACATTAGTAAATCCTGCAACATTTGAAATAACAATTAAATAGATTCATGCTTAATAGTATTGCGACAAGTGTTTAATTAGTTACTTGAATTTAAATTCTCCTAAGCTTACATCCTCAGATTCATAGTTCAGGTCTCCAGATACTAGAAGATCATAAGAAAGGAGCAGAATTAGGCCATTCAGTCCATCAAGCCTACTCTGACATCCGATCATAGCTGATTTATTTTACCTCTGGACCCCATTCTCCAGCCTTCATCCCTTTGATGCTCTTACTAATCACAAACCTACCAATGTCTACTTTGAATATACCCAATAGCTAAGTGTCCACAGATTCACCAGTCTCTGGTGAAAAAATTCCTCATCTCTGTTCTAAAGGGACGCCCATCCTTCTATTCTGAGGCTGTGCCCTCTGATCCTAGACGTAAGCAGTTTTGGGCCACATATCCAAGAAAGGATCTGCCAGCAATGGATCAGGTCCCATGGTGTTCCATGGGAATGATCGTGGAACAAAAGGACTAGTGCACTTGGAGTACTCCTTGGCACCAAGTCCAATAACAATCATAACCCCACTTCACCCACCAAGATCAACGCTCACGATTGGCGTGTTGCCCTTCCGGTAGAAGTACATTCAAAACTAGTAAAAGAGATGATTGGAGGATTAAGGAAAGATCTAATCATTGTGGTGCATATTAGGATAGTCCACATGGGAAAAAGATTCTGTTTCCTGAGTACCTCAAATATACACTGAGCAGCAACTTTATTAGATACATCCTGTACCTAATAAAGTGGTCACTGGGTGCATGTTTGTGGTCTTCGGTTGTTGTAGCCCATTCATTTCAAGGTTCGACATGTTGCATGTTCAGAGAGTCTCTTCTGTTGTACAGCATGGTTATTTCAGTAATTGTCACCTTCCTGTCAGCTTGAACCAATCTGGCAATTCTCCTCTGACCTCTCTCATTAACAAGGCGCTTTCACCAACAGAATTGCCGCCCACTGGATTTTTTTTTTGTTTTTCGCACCATTCTCTATAAACTCTGGAGATTATTGTGCATGAAAATTCCAGGAGATCAGCAGTTTCTGAGATACTCAAACCACACTGTCTGACACCAACAATCATTACATGGTCAAACTCACTTAGATCACATTTCTTCCTCATTTCAATGTTTGGTCTGATCAATAACTGAATCTTTTGACTATGTCTTCCTGCTTTTTTGCAATGAGTTGCTGCCATGATTGGCTGATTAGATATTTCCATTAAGAAGGTTTACCTAATAAAATGGCCACTGAGTAAATAAGTATAAATAAGAACCGTACTTCAAGGATTCTAAGACAACTGAAACCAGCATAGGGAAAAAAAATCAGATTATGAAGGTGAACATGTAGCTGAAAGAGAAATTCCATTTCATAGCTTACTAGCAATCATTACAGGATAGGAAGTAGCTGTATCAGTGGATTAAGCTTCATTTGAACCAGGCTTGAACCATGGTCCTAAAAGGATAAGTAGTGAATCTGTAATTAGATCACATGATCTCACTGAATGGTGGAGGAGACTCGAGAGGATAAATGACCTCTCTTATTCCCATGAAAAATGACAGAAATGCAAAACTTTCATAATAAACTATACTAAACTTCATTTTATTAGTAAATTTTGCCATAATCAATTATTTTTGTTTAAAAGTGACCTTAATATTAAAAATCATAACAACATTCTGATCATGCTTGAAAACCCACATCTTCACAGCTTCAGTAGGGTTCATAACATTATTCACCTTATTTAAAAAAAATAAAGCCAGAACATTTATCACAATGGTATTTGATTAAAATTATTAAAACCTTACTTTATTTTGTGAACTTGGAATAACAGCTGCACGCCCTTACTCTATCATATAATCGGTCAACTTAAACAAGTCCCAGCTGTCGAAACACAATGATACACTGTACTAACGTGTGTAGCAATAATGAATGGCTGGGTGCACTAATCTGAATAATGCTCTCAACTGCTCTTGTTGCCAGATTCCCCTTCACTCCTCCAGAGACTGACTGCATTCCAATTACTCTTATGGCTGGAATGAAACCATTTCAGACAAAAATACCAGTCTCCAATCTTCTGAAGGCATACAGTAGTACACTATAAGCAATGTATTATTCATATTCAGAAGTCAAAGAATTAGGTTTGCAACCAGTATTTTAAAGGATGGGGAAAAAGTCATAATACCTTTACAACCTGACAGAATATGCACAAGGGAGAAAGGTTATTTTAATATGAATATTAGTAAAATGTAAGCAGGAAGAAGATCACCGCCTTGTAGTTTCTTGTTTAAAACGCATGACAACTCTCCTTTAAAAAATGTTGTGTGAATTGCATTCTGGTTTTAAATGATCGTATCAGTTTCAATCTTGTTTTTTTCCCCATCAGGCTAGTTATGACTTTTCAAACCTTTAACATCACATTTAATTTTCACTCCCCACCCCCTTCACTATCCTAGCCTACTTTAACCAGACTGCAAAGGATTACACATTACTGGATTCAAGTGACCATCTCAGTAAAACCTCACAGATCCACTTCATAGTGAGTTAGGTGTATGACCAGTGGGGTCATTACAGGGGTCTCTAATACTCTGCGTAAGAGACCATTTTTCTTTCCATAGGCTTACAGCTCCTGACAGTCCGGCCAGGCAGAAAACCTTCATTTCTGCCAATACTGCTCTGCAGCCAATTGTTCAGAAGTGCACAAGAATTGGCCACTTCAACGTGTTCTATTTTCCTGCTCTTCCTTTTAGGGAAACTCCTGGTTTCCATTTCACACCTCTGATTGTTCGGTTATTCAAAGTGTGGAAATTCACAAAACATTTTAGCATTTGAATGCTTAACATTCAGTGGTGTTTTCCATTAGAGCGGTGTTTTTTTTCAACCTTTGAATGTTAAGCATTCAAATGCTAAAATAGTTTGTGAATTTCCAAACCTTGAATAACCAATCTCCGGCATTTTTTGAACTCAGCAGGACAGATTTTAAAAAGGTTAATTTGCAGGTTGAGTCGGTGGTGAGGAAGGCAATTGCAATGTTAGCATTCATTTGCAGATGACTAGAATATAAAAGCAAAGATGGAATGTTGAGACTTTAGAAAGTACTAGTGAGGCCTCATTTAGGCTACGTCCACACTAGACCGGGTAAATCTGTAACCGAAGCTTTTTCTCTTCGTTTTGACCCTCTGTACACACTGAAACAGCGTTTTCCTCCCCCAAAAAGAGCTTTTCTAAAACGCTCTCCAGAGTGTTTAAATAGGAAAACGCCAGTTGGGCGTTGTAGTGTGTACGCGGTAACTGGAGGTTTTAAGAAACCTGTCGTCCCTTTCATCGGTGAAGGAACTATGGCTGTAGGAAATTTTTCCCAGGGTGACCCCTCTGTGGGAGTGGGAAAGACGTTGGTGGGGCCTCCCGGGGGTCTGTGTGATCGTATGTGTAGCTATTGTTGTGGCTGTGAGGCTGGTATTGTGGTGGTGGTGAAAAGTACTGGGGAAGCCATCATATTCCTCATCATTGCAAATCCCTCTGCAACAGTTAATCAGTTTTTCAATGTTCATTGTCAGCCAGGTCACTCAGTCCGTGAACTCCCTGTCGGTTGCCTCCATACGCTCCAGTATTTGTTTTTTTTAGTTTTAAGTCCTCCTGTGCGAGAGCCAACAGATGTCTGTCGTTTAGCAATTTCCTTTTAAGTTTTTCTAGTCTGTAACTGGACAAACGTGCACCAAATATACCGTTCCCTCTTTGCTTGTTTTCTGTAGATGTGTCCTGCGCATGCCCAATAGGAGATTCGCCCAAATACCCATTTTAATGTGGACAGAGGTATTTTCAAAAACGCCTGGTGTGGATGCCTATCGTTTTACGTGAACCAGTGTTTTCAAAATTATCCAGTCTAGTGAGGAAGTAGCCTTACAGTATTGAGAGTAGTTTTGGGCCCCTTATCTTAGAAAGGATGTGCTGACATTGGAGAGGGTTCAAAGGAGGTTCATGAAAATGATTCCAGGATTGAAAGGCTTGTCATATGAGGATTTTAATGTCTCTGGGCCTCTACTCACTGGAATTCAGAAGAATGAGGGGTGACCTCATTGAAACATGTTGAATGTTGAAAGGTCTTGATAGAGTGGATATGGAGAGGATGTTACCTTTGGTGGGAGATTCTGAGACCAGAGGACACAGCCTCAGAATAGAGGGGTTTCCTTTCAGAACAGAGAAGAAGAGGAATTTCTTTAGCAGTGAGTGGTGATTCTGTGGAATTTGTTGCCATGGGTGGTTGTGAGGGCCAAGTCATTTTGTATATTTAAGGCAGAGGTGGACAGATTCTTGATCAGTCAGGGATATGGGGAAAAGGCAGGAGATTGGGGCCGACAGGCAATATGGATCACCCATGATGAAAAGGCGGAGCAGACTCAATGGGCCGTGGCCTAATTCTGCTCCTATATTTATGGTCTTCTGGACAGGCTTTCTAAGGAACAGTCAACATTTCAAGCCAAGACAATTTATCAGTCCTGATGAAGTGTCTCAGCCTGAAACTTCAACTCTCCATTTCTTTCCTTAGATGCTGCATAACCTGCTGAGTTCCTCCAGCATTTTGTGTGTGTTACTCTGGATTTCCAGAATCTGCAGAACGTCTTGTGTTTATGACCACAATTGGTATTGTGAGCCACTATAATCAAGTATGGTGAATTCCTGAATTCAAAATAAACATACCAGCAATTATAGGTATTAGTCTCAAGTCTACCCCAAAAAAAGGGAGAAGGCGAGAGATATCAGAAGGCAAGCAAACCAGTATTGTCTTTGCCCACTTTGTAGTGGCAGAGAAATTGGCTATACATCTTTCTTTCTTAGACATAGCATAGATTGGCATGGCACCAAGGAAATTTGGGACATTCTTTTAAATGGTGAAAACTATTTATAATACAGTTCTGCCACAAATTTACCACAGCAGGCAACATGCCTGACAAGCAGAGCTGTCTAGCCTAGCTATTTCAGTAATTTAACCTGTCTTTCCTTCTCTCAAAACCAAAATGCAGTAATACTTCCTTTGAATGAACTGAAACATGTAATTATCCATAGCAGTGGTGATGTACAAGAAACTAAAATGCCTTGGGAAACATAGGATATGCAAGGCAAAAAAAAACATCAGGGGTTGAACTAGCTTGATTTCTTGGTTATTGCATGATTCAACTATGAAGTTGTGTCTAATCATAGCAATCAATCTCTATCAATTAGTTACTGCACACCCAGACACTACTCCAAATAGATTTGGTTTAAAATTACAAGGCCACGGTTTCAGTTTAAAATTTGAAGCCCACAGTTCCACAGTTTTAAATTTGTTCAGCCTCACCAGCTTCAGCATACCCAAAATAAATGATATACAAAAATCCAAACCCAGTGACATGATGCCATACCAAAAATACTACTTGCAACTTAAAGGATGCAAACTATGCACGTGGCAAGTATTTAAAACATAACTCTCCCTCTCTCTCATCTACACAAAGTGTTTTGAAAACAATTCTAAAAACAGATACAGAAATGTCAGCCAGTTGCTCCACAGGGAATACCACAGACTGCTATCCCATTGCTGTTCAATGAATTCTAGGTATGTATGATTATCTCTGTAGACAATGTTTTTTTTTCTCCAAGACTTGGGTATGCTGAATGCCTGACACTTTAACATTACAAATATACAGTGATAACACTTTGCCCAAAATATATACTGAGTTCAGCCATGGGCTATTTGTTCAGAAAAAGAATCTAACATTAATGGAGATAGTAAACTTAAGTGGTCAAGATGATCCAATAACATCTTTCTGTAGGTGGTCAGAAGCTATTAAACAGATTTATATATTTCACCTGACAAGTTACAGTAATACTGCACTAAATTTGAAAGGTCAGTTTGAAAAGTTTGAGTTCCTAGTGTTGTGTGTGTGACCAATTAAATTGTTTCCTGAAGTCTGAGAACTGGTGCTTTCTTCCAACAATTGTTAATGTTTACCATATGTGCAGGAAGCAATCCTCTGCTGTCTCTACAAAGGGTTCAGCCTGTACAATTACGAAAAGATCCATCTTCCATCTTTCCTGGTTTTTGAGCACCTGCTTCCAGTATAACTGTAGCCATACAAAAAGGCTGTTTCTCTACCACTGTTTGGGCAAAAAAAATTATTACAAACTTGTTCATGATCTAGTCTGCCAAATAGAAGATAATTAAAAGAAAGATCCTAAAATACTTCTAGTTGTATTCATATTTCACCTAATTTAGTATGTTGCATTCAGTGCTCACTATATTACATCCTCAACAAGAGGAGAACCCAAATGCAGGTGACAACTTTTCAGACAATTCTCCAAGCCTCCTGTTGTCACTTTAACTGTCTATACTTCCGATCACTTTTCTTTTTGGACCTCATATGCTAATCCAACTAAGTTCCACATAAACTTAAACAACAATATATCTTCCAACATGGTACATTGAAGAATATTTAATACCAGATTTAATATTTTCAAATAGTTTGTCATTCAATTGCACCTCTCAGTTCCAGCATCATTGTATTGTTGTCCTCTCTTCTGGTGTACCAGATTTCATTCATCTCCAATCTTTACCACCATCACCACTTATTCCATTCAATGTTTTTCTGTTCTTTATTCTATCTTGGATACTCCTTTCCATTCACTCTACCCCAACCTCATTCTTTGTAATTTAAAATTCTACTTAATTCTAACTTTTCAAAATATGCTATCTGATATCTCCTCATTCACTCTTTCCCATTCACTAATCAAGGTATGTTGGTAACTAATGCAAGAGCACAGCATCCCCATACGATGATTAAAAAGTGGAATTAACACATCAGTGAAGCAAGGACCAAGCTACATTAAGCATTCCCTCACATCACTCCAACAGGTTGCTTTCTGATCTCAAAGATTCTTGAATCCCTATTAAGGTGTTAACAATTTGAATGGAAAGTCAATAAGCTCATTTGACTTTGCAATTACAATTTTTCATAGTTCGCAACACCAATCTCATTTGACACAAGGTTTAAATTAGCTGCTGCAAAGTTAACAAATTTCACGATATATGCCGGTGATATTAAACCTGCTTCTGATCTACATAAAGGGGGTATATTTGTATTACTGGGACACACTGGACATCCCACATAATGTAACATTGAAAGAAGGATGGAAAAATAAGGCATCAATCCTTAGACTAGGAAAGGGGAAAATACTTAGTGTTAACATCACCGCTCTCTTTGCTGTTAAAGAGTCATGAGTTCAAGTTCCACGTTAGACTCAAGCACATGGGAGTGCTACACTGTCAGAAACTCCAGTTTCCACATCATACTTTAAAACTGGTGCATCACCACCTTTTATGGAAAATTAACTGGTGCAGGATCTAGTCATCAAGAGATATTCCTGAAGCAATGCCGCCAAGCAAATATAATCTGGTAATTTTCCTCACGTAATAAGTTCCTATATTTCTCATAGTTTCAATGCTACTTTAACACTTAGGATATCCTAAAGCCATGAAAGGCACTAAATGCAACTTTTTTAAAAAAACTTATATACATTATCTTTTCTCCCCCCCTTCCTCCACCTCTTAACTTCCCTTCATTCAATTTTAAAACGCCACATCTATAATTGTTCCCAAATCTGATTGCAGAGAAACATGAACCATTTATCTTCCAATAGATTCAAAGTACAATTATTATTAAAGTATGTATGCAGTATACAATCCTGAGATTTGTCTTCCTATAGCCACAAAACAAAGAAACACCATGGAACCCTTTCAAAGAAAAACATCAACACCCCCACCCTCACACTCAATTAAACAAATTGCACAAATAGCAAAAATGAAAAATAGTGAAAAACACAGAATATAAAGCACAAAATAGGAGTCTAGGCATATTCAGATCAGTTTAATCTAGATCTGTGTCAGTTGTTATCTGTAGGCTGTCCCAATCAAAATGCCCAAAGTAGCAACAAAAAATAAATACGCTCTTCAAAATATTTCCAGCACTTTTAGTTACTCTCATTACCTAGCTGTTTTAACAAGGACACGTTCTTAAATATTTCCCTTCTGTGTACAGTATAATCCCATGGATTTGAAGTGAGAGAGAGCATTGTTTGAATAATATAATAAACTAAATATTGTTTGAATAATATTTAATAATATTAGTTTTATAAAAAGTTGATGAAAGACTTGTGGTAGCCTCTTTAATTATTAAGTTATGTAAATTGTCTTCCAAATTAAGATTTTGTAACAATTAATTTTGTCTTTTGGAGGTTATAAAGCATTTAGGGCTATCTCTGCTATCAAGCTTACTGTCCACTCCAGCTACCAAAGGTACTCTGTTCTATTCCCATGATTAATCAGCATCTGTCCATCACGTTGTAACAAAAAAAAATCAATAGTTTTCCATATGGACTCATTTACCTTTATTCAAAGATTCTCTTCTTTCATTGCAGGTATGCTCAGTGGCATAGAATTGAATTAACTTTATTTCTTACATCCTTCACATACACCTGAGTAAAAATCTTTACGTCTCTGTCTAAATGTGCAAAGTGCAATTTATAGTAATTTGTAATAAATAGTATGTACAACAGGACAGTTAAGATAGCATAGTAATACAATTGTATCAGCGTGAATTAATCAGTCTGATGGGCTGGTGGAAGAAGCTGTCTCAGAGCCTGTAGGTCCTGGCTTTAATGCTGCCGTACCATTTCCCAGATGGTAGCAGCTGGAATAGTTTGTGGTTGGGGTGACTCGGGTCCCCAATGATCCTTCGGGCCCTTTTTACGCACTGGTCTCTGTAAATGTCCTGAATAGTAGTAAGTTCACATCTACAGATCAAGTCAGTTCAAATAGAAGTCAGTTCCCTGAAATCTATCCCCTCCCTTCCAGCATTGCAAGTGTTACTTTAAGCCTCACATATTCAATAAGATTATTCACCATCTTCAAAACCCCCAGTATGATGACACAACCAAACACATTTTTCCTTCTTATCCTTCAACATTCTGAAGGGATTATCCTTTCCACAACATCTAGACTCAGTCAACACAGCTGTACTTTTCCATAACACATGCCCAGTCAAGCAGAGGGGGTTACACCTGCTCTTTCTTACACCCTACCAACTAGGACCCCAAATCCTCCTTCAAGGTGAGACAGCAATCTACTAATTTTATTATCAATACAGTATTCACTGCTCATATTGTAGTGTTTACACACACCAGAGATCATTTGCAGAATTTGAGGAACACCTGCTTACATAACACAAGTGTAATCTTAAGCTTCTCATTACCTACTATTGTAACAGAATGCCTCACTCAATATTTCCATTTTTTGGCTTCCAACAAGTTCAAAGAAGCTTGAGAAGCAGCACAACACTGTTTGAAGAGGCAATTTACAACATTCCAGATCCACAGGGGTCAATGTCATAGAATTTTATTTCCACTATTACTTCTAAAGGCAAATCTTTTGTTTTCTTACCTCATTACCATCTTTTTTGATTTTGCACATATCCAATTTATAGTACTGAAATCTCTATTGACTTCCATCCTATTACAGATTTCTTATTACATACTTTTTCCTTGGATGAAAGAGTAACTGGCAGGAAACAATAACTATAGCTCTGCACAAATGCAGCAACTTCAAACACTTGGTCTTCAATTCAGATTTCCCATTTCTGGTTTGGTTCAGAACAAAGGGAAATTCTGTTGGGGGAATTTACATTTAAATAATTACTTCAGAGTTTTGCAAATATCACTATACTTGAATGCAAACCTTTAACATAACATTAATGTCAGCTGAGTTGGTACAGAGCAAATAGGCAAGTACTAAGGATGCGAACGGCTAGGAACAGGAATCCATACATCCCCGATTCCATAAAGGGAACATGCCACTTCAAATACTTTCCTGCATCTTTTGCAAACTCATTCACTAGGAAAAAGTGTGGTAAATGGATAAAGATGGAAACCATGGGCTAGTAAAGAATCCTGAACAACTCTGTAACAAATGTATGCTGGGGGGTAGACCAAACTGAAAGGATCAGAAAGATTGTTCGCCCAACAATGGGTGTCTTTGTTTTTTTTAAATCAGGTGATTCGCACCTTCAGCTTACTGTGCGCAATTTGTCTTCCAACAATTTACCCCAATTCATAACTCAGATTCATTTACTTATCACATGTACATTAAAAAATACATTGCAGTGTGTCTCTGCATTAACAACCAACACAACATAAAGATATGCTGGGGGTAAGTCTGCAAAGCCCACATTCTGGTGCCAATGCAACATAACAGGAAATTATGAAACTTTAGTTAGACCACATCTGGAATATTGCATTCAGTTCTGGTAGTCCCATTATAAGAAGGATGCCTAAACTTTGGAGAGGGTGCAGAAAAGATTTAATCCAGGCAGCATCCTGGTAGAGTGCATGCAGTAAAAGGAGAGGTCGAACAAACTTGAGTTGCTTTATCTGGAGTGGCAAAGGCTGAGGGGAGATCTAATAGAGGTTTATAAGATTGAGAAGCATAGATAAAGTAGACAGTCATTATCTCCCCCACCCCCCTCCAAGAGTTGAAGTGTTTAATACCAGAGGGCTTGCATTCATGCATTTAAGGTTGGGGTTGGCAGGTCAAAGAAAGTGTATGGGTCAAAGCTGATGAAGGGTCTTGGCCCGAAACGTCAACTGTTTATTCTTTTCCATAGCTGCTGCCTGGCTTGCTATAAGTTCCTCCAGTGTTTTGAGAATGTTCAATGCACAACACAGTACATACAACTCACACACAAAGTAATATTATTTGTTAATTTATTTGTAATAATAAGGTGCATTTATGACTCAAGTTAAAAAGTAAACAGTATAGCACTACAGGTGCTTCATACTTTATTGAGACCTGGGTGGTGGTACAGAGTTTAACAGCTTCACAACCTGTGGGAAGAAGCTGTTTATTATCCTAACAGTAACTCCTGCCTAATGGTAGGGAGATTGTTGGATGAATGAACAGGATCATTGGCAACACTAAAGGCCCTAAGTATGCGGTATTCCTGATAAATATCTGCGATGAGTAGAAGAGAGACCCCGATAATCCTCTCAACAGTCCTCACAATCCTTTGTAGGACCTTGCAGTCAGATGCCTTGCATTTCCCAAAGCAATAATTTCCCAATTATGAAAGCATAATTGTCTCAAAGTAATAGGATTTTGGACAGACTTATTACTTTTTCTCTTGGCAGAAAGATCCAGAACCAACTGACTGTGCAAAAGAAATAGATAGACAATCGGACAGAGAGAGACACACAGAGAGGAACAGAGTTAGTTAGATAGATAGAGATAGCTAGGTTGCCAAAGGCTCTTGCACAGTATTGTAGTAATTTTATGTACTGCATTATACTGCTGCTGCAGCAAAAAATTATGACGTGTGAGTGATGATAAACCTGATTATGATATGGGCCTCTGTGGACTGAGAGTGGGAAAGGGGCAGAGAGAGGGAAATCATGGTTGGGAAAAGCGGAGAGGGAGTAGGAAGCACCAGAGAGATATTCTGTAATGATCAATAAACTAATTGTTTAGAATCAAATAACTGGCGTCTCAGGCCTGGGTCTGTCTGCACCCCCATCACACCCCCCGCAAAACATTGGCACTCCTCTGTCACCTGTCCCACACTCCTCCCATGGTGCTTTACCCTCGCCAATACGAACATTCTTTACTTCTGCCAGATTTACAAACCCACTCTCCATGCCATGCTAACAAATACAGTACTGTGCAAAAGTCTTAAATACCCTCGCTAAATATATACGTATCCAAGACTTATGCACAGTACCGTAGAATGTAGGTGACTGATGAAAAAAAAAGGATATCAGGGAAGCAATATTTTTACATACAAATTGTTGGGATCTCAAATGCACTGCAAGGGGGATGGCAGGATGACAGGTTCAATGATGATGTGCAAAGGAAAACTGGGTAAGAACTTGAAGGGTGAGGAGAGGCATATGAGAACAATTCAATTACTCTTGCGTAAAGCTAATAAAACCTCAGTGGGCCAAATGGCATCTTTCATAATCTTCCCAACTTTATGATTATTTACTTCACATCATTATAAACCACCCAATATTTCCAAGCAATGTACAGTCACTGATGCAATATACTCAAACATCTAAACACTAAATTGTACAAACGCCAAGTCTATCATTTTGTTCAAGTTCGACTTTTGTGCTTCTGAGTTGCTAGTAAGAGGTTTAGCTGCAAATACAGATATGATATTGTTTGCCTTCTATCAATACTCATTTTATCCATTCCATGGGTAAGTAGTTTAAGAACCTGTGTCCTTGAAATTCAATGATGACCCTTTCAAACTCTCTCAAGAATAACAAGTTTGGAAAATAGAGTCAGATAAATATTAATACTTATACAGTACATACATCACTTCTTGCTTACAGTTTCAGAGAACCTGACACTAAAACCAAGAAAAAGAAAGTTTGGATTTGCCAGACCATGATAATTATTTGGTAGACCTAACTTCTAATCTGAACTCTGACTGCTGAGTGTTTTGGACTCTGCTTGGAAAGGCAAGTGGATAGGACAACAGTTTCAGACCAGCTCATCTTACAGGGGAAATGAAGTCGGCCTCTTTTATATTGTTTCAGCTCGAGTCAGATTTCACCCAACACCAGAACTCACTATGGTAGGTAACATTGGAAACCAATCAGAGGTTAACATAAAATATAAGTTGCAGAATATGTTAGACAAATGGGAAAAATGGGCAAAGTGGCAGATGGAATAGAGTGTAGGAAAGTGTATGGGCAGACTATTATTTAGATGGGGAGAGAATTCAAAATGCAGAGATGCAACGAGGCTTGGGAGTCCTTGTGCAAGATGCCCTAAAGGTTGACCTGCAGGTTGAGTTGGTTGTGAAGAAAGTGAACGCAATGTTAATGTTCATTTCTAGAGGTATAGAATATAAGAGCCAGGATGTGATGTTGAGGCTCTATAAGGCACTCGTGAGACCACACTTGGAGTACTGTGTGCAGTTTTGGGCTCCTCATTTTAGACAGGATATACTGACGTTGGAAAGCGTTCAGAGAAGATTCACGAGAATAATTTCAGGAATGAGAGGGTCACCGTATGAGGAATGTCTGGCAGCTCTTGGGCTGTATTCCCTGGAGTTCAGGAGAATGAGGGGGGATCTCATAGAAACATTCCAAATGTTAAAAGGCCTGAACAAATTAGATATAGCAAAGTTATTTCCCATGGTAGGGGATTCTAGGACAAGAGGGCATGACTTCAGGATTGAAGGACGCCCCTTTAGAACTGAGTTGCGGAGAAATTACTTTAGTCAGAGGGTGGTAAATCTGTGGAATCTGTTGCCACGAGTGGCTGTGCAGGACTAGTCATTGGGTGTATTTAAGACAAAAATAGATAGGTTCTTGATTAGCCAGGGCATCAAAGGGTATGGGGTGAAAGCAGGCAAGTGGGGGTGACTGGATGAAGTGGATCAGGCCATGATTGAATGGCGGAGCAGACTCAATGGGCCGAATGGCCTACTTCTGCTTGTAAATCTTATGGTGTTATAGTCATATACTTTAGTAGAAGGAATAAAGACAAACTATTTTCTAAACGGGGAGAAACATTTTTTTTAAAAAATCATAGGTGTTCAGACACTTAAAGGAGTCTTTGTGCAAGATTCCGTAAAGGTTCACTTGCAGATTGAGCTGTTGGTAAGGCAGGCAATTGTAACGTCAGCACTCATTTTGAGAGGACCAGAATATAAAGAGTGCAAGGATGTGATGCTGAGGTTTATAAGGCACTAGTCAGACAGAACTTGGAGTACTGAGAGTAGTCTTGGGCCCCTCATCTTAAAAAAAAGCGTGCTGAAATCGGAGATGGTCCAAAGAAGGTTCATGCAAATTTTTTTGGGAAAGAAAGGGTTAACGTACAAGAATCATTTGATGGCCTGTACTCACTGGAGTTTAGAAGAATGGGGGGGGGGGAGAGAGAGAGAGCAGAGGAAGAGATCTCATTGAAACCTATCAAATATTGAAAGGTCTAGTGGATGTTTCCTATAGTGAGTGAGCCTTAGACCAGAGAACATAGTCTCAGAATAGAGAGATGTCCATTTAGAACAGAGACAAGGAGGAATTTCCTTAGCCAGAGGATGGTGAACCTGTGGAATTCATTGCCATGGACGTCTGCGGAGGCGAAGTCATTGAGTACATTTAAAGCAGAGTTTGATGGTTCTTGATTAATTAGGGCAAAGGTTATGGGGAGAAGACAGAAGAATGGGGTTGAGAGGGATAACAAGTCAACCATGATGGAATGGCGGAGCAGACTTGATGGACCGCGTGGTCTAATTCTTCTCCTTTGTCTTATGATTTTATGTAAAACCAAGGAAGTTGTCTGCAAACCAAAGGGCCAAGAATGGCTCTATTGAAGAATGTTATTGCAAGTTAATAAAAACAGGGAAATTTACCCACATATTTTGCATAATCTGCCTTTCAACAGGATTGTCCAACAGTAAATGCTTTAGGCAGCCTTTATTCTTTTCCGTAAGAATAGGAGCCTTGATTTTTTGAAAGTACTAGATACTATAATAACTGTAAACAAAATGAATGAGAGATTTTGGATTTTTTTCCCGGAATAAATGCAACATGGGATTGCCACAATCTGGCGCCGGGTCCAGATGTCTCTGTTAATGTAGCCTATGTGACTATGAGACATATCAATCTGGAATCTCCTTGTAATTTCCATGTCTAGACTCCTGTTTAACACCATGTTGCATTTTTCACATCATTGTTCTACAGTAAACAAAGCACTTCCTTTTTTCTCCCTCCCACTTCCTCATTTCTCCCTCCCACTTCCTCTCTGTTAGTTACAACAAAATTAAAATGCTGTTAAGTTGCTAGCGTGTAGTTTTGTGTTTTTGCATTTCACAAACTTTTTCCTTTGATGGCTTCAAGCCATTTCATATCAACTTACACAGACTCAGCCCTGCATATTATGACTGCAATAAAGTCAGCAAAAAGACTCAAGTATAAAAAAGGCAGCCAAAATATTCTTCATTCAACAGCAAAGATAAATGATTTCCACACCCATTTAAAGATTTACAACAGAACACATTGGAATGCTTGGTTTATGTAATATTTAATTAAAATGGAATGGATCGTTGTTATATTTTGCATCTGGTGAAAGTGTTTTCAAAATCACAGCTTGCCAATCTTTGAAAGAACATCTATCAAAGTCTGGGTTACAAGTCTATACACCAGATAAATCACCCAGTAATGGAAATGAAGGGCTGAGATGCACAATGCACTTGGTGGGTGACAGAAGAAACTTCTCATATGCTGGGAACCCTCAACTGAAGGGAAAGTGAGAGGTGGGGAGGAGGTGCAGGAGGTGAATGAGCAGAATTAAAAAATAAAAATTTATGCGTAAAGGTAATCATAGTTCTATAGCATGAAAGCAGGCCTTTCATCCCAACTCATCTATACTGACTGAGTTGTCAACTTGAACAAGTCCCATTTCCCCATGCTCAGCACAAAGCTCTCAAAAGGTCTGGGACTGGAGTACATTACAGAATCGCTTTTGCTTTATAACCCTGCTTGAGCTCTCAGGTTTTTTTCCACCAGTTTCCTAACTTTAAACAATATCCCTCAAAATTGGTGGTGGGGGGGGAAATCAGCTTATTTGAACTACGCCTCCAACTGTGGAACTCAATACCTAAAACTATAAAGGAATACAGATTCAGTTGACACTGTTAAATGCCAGCTCAAAACCTATTTAACTTTGCTTTTAACTAACATCGTTTGGTCTCTATTTCACGTTTACATTTTATTCCATTGTAAAGTACTTTGAATTACACAGTCTGTATGAAAAGTGCACTAAGTTATTATTATATTCCTCTTTTCCTATCCACATACCTGTCTAAATGTCTTGAACATTGTAACTGTAACTGCCTCTACCACCTTCTCTAGTGGGTTGTTCAATATACCCACCATCTTTTGTTTGATAAAGTTACCCCTCATTTTGTTTATAAATTTTCTTGTTCTCACCTTCAACCCATGCCCTATAGTTTAAGACTGGTTACTGTTGGAAAATATTGTACAGCACAGAAAAGGGCTCTTTGACTCACCATATCTATGTTTACCATCATGCCTATTTGTACTAATCCCACTTGGTTTGCATTAAATTCATGTTCCTCTATGCCCCTGATCATTTAAATACCTTCCCAACTGCCTCTTAAATGTTAAATTCTTGCCTCCATCACTTCTTCTGGCAGTTCAATTCAGATGTCAATACACTGTGCAAAAATTTTACACCTGAAATTCTCTTCTCCCTTTGCTTAAACATGCCCTCTAGTTTCAGGCACCCCTACAGGGGATACAGGCTATTTCTACTTCTCATAATTTTAAATATCCCTGTCATTTCACCTCTCAAAACAAACATGCCACATTCCATTGAGAGATCAGTAGTGGAAAGGGTGAGCTGTTTCAAGTTCATGGGTGTCAATAGCTCTGAAGATCTATCCTGGGTCTAATTTATCGATGCAACAACAAGGAAGGCATGATGGTGACTATATTTCAATTGGAATTTGAGGAGACTTGGTATGTCACCTAAGACACTCGCAAATTTCTACAGATGTAGTGTGGAGAACATTCTAACTGGTTGCATCACTATCTGATATGCAGGGGTCATTGCACTAGATTGGAAAAAGCTTCAGAAAATTGTTAACTCAGCCAGCTCCAACATGGACAGTGGGCTCCCCAGCATCCAGGAAACCTCCAAAAGGCAATGCCTCAAAAAGGCAGCATCCATCATTAAGGACCCCTTTCACCCAGGACATGTCTTCTTTTTGTTACCATCAAGGATATAATTATAAATTATAATATGTACTTATTATAATTTATATTATAAATTATAGTGTACTGCTGCCCTCAAAACAACAAATTTATATGCCAATGCAGCGCGCACGTGGCCACTTCAGTGGTGATGTCTGTTATCTGTCAAGTAGGGGACCGTGCACCATTCGGATTTGATGGAGACAGACGTGAGATTACGGAGGAACATTTGGAAAACTTCTGAAATGCCCATTTCGCTGCCGCTGCTACTGTGTGGTAACCGGAATCTCTAGAGCAGAAGGCCCCAAAATCCTCAGCTTTGCTTGTTTCAGCAGCCGGGGCGAGGTCAAAGGAGCTTGGCAGAGGATGGCGCTCGGGAGGTTGGTTGGAAGCTCGAAGTTTTCGGACGGATGGACGCAGTGTCGGCTGTGGTCGGCTGCTTCCAAGGCATCAGCAAGTTGACAGTGCTTGGACGTTTATGGCAGGGAGTTTCTCCCTTTTGTCGCCTGCTATCGGGGCCTCGGGAGTCGATCGACTTGGGGACTTTTGAGACTTTATTTACCGTGCCTATGGTTTGTTCTTCATCAAATTATGGTATTGCTTTGTACTGCTGTAACTATATGTGATAATTATGTGGTTCTGTCAGTATTAGTCTTTGGTTTGTCCTGCTTCCTGTGATATCACTCCAGAGAAACATTGTATCATTTCTTAATGCATGTATGCATTTTTAAATGACAATAAAAGAGGACTGAGTGTTCTCATAATCTAACTAAAACGTGATTCTGATTCCTTGAATCTACTCATATTGCCACTTGATCAAAACCACACTCAGGGCCTTACTATTTACCCTTTATGCCCTGCCCTGGTTTAACATCCCAAAATACATCACTTCACCATTGTTGGGGTTAAATTCCATCTGCCATTTCCTTGCCCATTTTCCCAACTGACCTACATTGCACTATTACTTCAGACAACCTTCTTCACAGACCACTACTCTCCCAAATTTAGAGTCATTGACAAACTTACAAGTCATACCATCTTTATTCTCACCCATATCATTGATATCTATGCCAAACAATAAGGGAACCAGGATCAAGCCCTGTGGCACACCACTGGTTACAGGCCTCCAGTCTGAAAAATAACTACTACCCTTTGCCTTCTACCACTTTGCTACTTTACTCTGCATCCCATATCTTCTCACCATTCACATCAGCCTTACATGTGGGATATTGTCAAGGTCCTTGCTAAAGCCCATTGGATGACATCTACTGCCCTCATCAATCCTCTTAGTAACCTCTTTTAAAAAATCATATTCATGAAACATGATTTCCCTCAAAGCCAGGTTGATTATCCCTAATCAGTCCAAGGCTTTCTAAATGCAAATATATCCCATCTTTCCAAATCCTGTAGCTCTCTGGCTTATTTCTGCTTCCCTTCTTAAATACAGATACTACATTAGCTATAATCTGGTCTTCCAGAACCTCACTTGTGGCAAACAAAGACCCCTTTTTGCGTTTATAATTTCCTCTTTAAGTGTATTTCTATCTCATTTTCCATATTCCAGAATGTGTCTCCCTATCTGCTCCTCGATGTCCCTGTTACTATTGGGTGGTCTACAGAAAACACCCAGTAGAGTTATTGACCCCTTCCTGTTTCTAACTTCCACCCACAGAGACTCAGTAGACAATCCCTCCATGACTTCCTCCTTTTCTGCAGCCTTGATACCATCTCTGATCAGCAGTGCCATGCCCCCACCTCTTTTGCCTCCCTCCCTGTACTTTCTGAAACATCTAAAGCTTGGCACTCTAACTAGCCATTCCTGCCCCTGAGCCATCCAAGTCTCTGTAATGGCCACAACATCACAGCTCCAAGTACTGATCCACGCTCTAAGCTCATCTGCTTTGTTCATGATTACATTGCAAATTTTCATCTATTATCTACCATACATAACAAGTTTCAAATTAAGATCCAATTTGGCTTAATACACTGCAAAATATATGCAATACTATTTTTTTTAAATGTAGATCACTGATGTCAGGGAAGTTCAGAATAAGAAAATGTGAAATCCATTTTTTGCATGTTACCTGAATTTCAGACTGACAAACACCATAAACACAACAGCTAGCTGATAATATTCTACTTTCTAAACAACCACTTAGAAATAACCTCTCTCCAAAGGTTTTAAAAAAACCATAATTACTAAGATTCAGTAAGCATCAAATCCAAAAGTACACAGAATGGTCCTTTTTTTTCTAATTGTTTTCCTATAAAAAGTATACATAATATATGCACAATTTATGTTTAATGTTTTCTTGTGAATGTTGCTTATATGATGCCTTGTGCCTGTGATGCTACTGCAATTTTAAAAAAAATTATACCTGTGCCATGCACTTGTGGAGATGACAGTAAACAACTTTGCCTTTGAGTTGCATCAAAAGATGACAACAGCTTTTACCACATCCCTGTCCGAGCACTGCAAAGAATATACATATCACATAGTGATCTATTCTTTTTAGCAGCACCATTTGGTCAGAAGGACAATGATTCCATAAACAATGTTTATAAAATGCCCATACCCTTAAAACAGGAGTGATTATACATGTAAATATAAGATGACTCAAAATATGTGAACACACCCTTAAATTACACAAGTGTTTCAGAATGCATTACAACCAAAAAGTGCACTCAAATAACCAGGGACACATTTGCAATTCAAATTTACTCGAGATTCTAAATTTTTAATCAGTTTTAATAATGTAGTACTTGAACTGCATAGATATGAGAGAAAAAAAAACAGCCCTTTTTCAGGCTCTTCCATAGCACATTACAGTAGAAGCATTTAAAAATTGCAATTACTATTGAGGTATAGAGAAATGACAGGTGGACTCAGCAAAACCTCACAGAAAGAACAAATGACCTACCAAACTAGTTGAAAAAAAATGTTGGCAAGGAAACTGAATTAACTTTCTTAGTTGCTGCTCAATTATACCATGGATCTTTTATACCCATATTATAAGTCGATCAGAGACTAGCTTTAACATCCCATTGAAGACCTGCCAGGCTCAATGCAGCACCTACTACTTTTCTGAGGGAATTGCACAAACATTTTAAGAGCTTTTCTGAATACTAAGCCATGAATGACACCAAAATCTTAGCTTAAACTGGTAAATGGGGCAGTCTAGTTACGCCACCTACCAGTGGCACTATTATGATTACAAGCTAGATCGACTAAAATCAAACATAACTATATTATCATCACAGAGATTCTGCAGATGTTGGAAGTGCAGAACAAAATGCCAGGGGAACTCAGCAGGTGAGAAAGTATCTATGAAATGAATACACAGTTGACATTTTGAGCTGAGGCCCTTCATCAGTACTGGAAAGGAAGAGGATGGCGGGGGTGAGGGAGGGGAAGATGCCAGAATAAATATGTGGGGGAAAGGAGATGGATGACAAGCTGGAAGATAGGTGAAAGCAGATGATGGTGGGAGTGGGGGGGGAGTGAGGTGAAGTTAGAAACCAGTAAGTGACAGGTGGGAAAGGCAGAGGGTTGGAGAAGGAATCTGACAGAAGAGGAGAGTGGACCATCGGAAAAAAGGATGAAAGGGCACCAAGGGGAGGTGATAGGCAAGTGAGAGGAGGTAAGGGACCAGAATGGCATTTTCAAGAGGGAAGGGGGAGGAGGAAATTTACCGAAAGGAGAAATCGATGTTCATGCCATCAGGTTAGTCACTACCTAGACAGAGTAAGTATATTATCATCATACATACCAGTTGCCCATCACTCATTGTAACTCACCAAGAAATTGACTTATTAAAATGGAACTTTTACAGTGCCACCTCCTACTTCACCATTTCTTATTTCTGAGACATGGTTGTTAGAGGGATGTAACAACTAGATAAACTTTCTCCCCCACCCCCACACCACTCTCTCGTATTGCTGTCACGGTTGACCAACTTGCAATCAGAAGAACTCCAATTACCCAATTCCCAACTATTCAAGAGAAGTGATGCCAATTTTGCATTCTATTGTTGTTCCAGGTGAGATAAACCAACAACTTTTAATTCATAACCTGTGGTGTTTACCTTCCTGATGTGACCTTTCACCCACTATAAACAGTCACCTAGTTCACTTTTTACTCAATATTTTTGACATTTTATTAACTCCATATTCTTTGCAAATCATGCAGCTTCCCAATCCAAAACTCACCTTACAATATTTTGCAAAATCAATTCCAACAATAAAATTACTTCAAGTAAATTGGCATGGTTATGAATTAAAACAAATTAAGTTCTAAAATAAAGGGATCTAATAATCATTATGAAAAAAGACCATTTTGAAATAGATGTCAACTATTATCAAGAATCAGACACACATTTCCTCATTAAAACATGACCTTGAATGTAATAATATACTCTTGGTTAATACTAAATTCCATCACAAGAAAAATGGCAAAAAGTCAAATTACAGGAAGAATCATAACAATTATCACAGTCAATATACCTTGAGCATTCAATTGAAGGACAACACTGGCCAAGGTCGATAAGCAGATTTCCCTATACCATCTTGCTTGAAAAATATCAATTGATCCAATTTAATTAAGAATGAGGAATTAAATACAAGATTAAAAATATAGTCCTTCAATAATGATAAATGCTTGGAATTGTGCGCCATACATGGGAACTTAAATGTGCAGCAACAGCTCAAATTTATAACTGACTCGTAAAAGGAAAAAGTAATCTTGTACATGTTGTAGACTAGATTTGATCTCTCATTATTTACAAGCAACCTTATTCCACAGGAGGGACATCCATGATATGAACCTAAAGTTGCACATTAATAAGACTTTATACAATGAAATCAAAAACAGTTGTTCCAATAGTTCAGCGAGTGATAAAGACCAGGTAGATCACACATTCAACCTGCAGTCGTTATCAAAATGGTCAGCCTGGATAATAGGCTTCAGATGATCTAAACAGAGGAAATAGACTTCTATTTCTGAATACTACACACAGTATTATAGTGCATGTACAGTACTATATCCTAGTTGTGCCATTAAATTAGCTCAGGCTCAACTTCAATGAGTCCCCGTTTAATCAATCAGCCAATATTCATTATTCAAGTTCATCTGTATACAACTATAATCTGAATACGCAATGATGAGAAAATTAGACTAATGAAACATACTTAGTCAAAGAATCCAAAATTTCCAAGAAATAAAAAGCTCAGTTTTACATCTAGCTTAATTCAGAAGTCACAGCAGATCATGCAGAATAAGTACACACAATATGTAGTATATAACTTAGTTCTTAAGTTCAAATTTATTGTCATTCAACCATACTCAAATATACAGCTAAATGAAATAGTGTTCCTCTGGGACCAAGGTGCAAAACACAGTACATATATCACCTATAGTACAAACTCAATTAATACAATATTAACTTTTAATAATAAGTTTAGAAATTCTACATAATCCATCACACAGTGTGAGAAAGTATAAAGGCAGCAAGCATTTGAACTACACTTAGTTTATCTTCTTCCCCTGTCCATATTACTGGTTAATTAACAATATGAACCTATCATGATGTTAATAATTCACATTATTAACATAGTGGTAAATTGCTTCAAACTGGAAGAAAAAAATGACAAATTACAAATAAAATTGGAAAAGAACATCAAAAATAAAATAAATTTTCTATAGAAAAAATACTAGTATATGAAAATAATCAAACAGATGTACTTCTCATAATGTTTGGTCTCCTTTCTTGAGGATTGATATACTGGCTTTGGAGACAGTTCAGAGGAGGTTCACCAGGTTAATTCCGGAGATGAGGGGTTAGACTATGAGGAGAGATTGAGCTACTTGGGACTATACTCACTGGAATTCAGAAGAATGAGAGGAGATTTTATAGAAACATATAAAGTTATGAAAGGGATAGATATGACAGAGGCAGGAAAGTTGTTTCCACTGATAGGTGAGACTAGAACTAGGGGACATAGCCTCAAGAATCGCAGGAGTAGATGTAGGATGGAGATGAGGAACAACTGCTTGTCCCAGAGGGTGGTGAATCTGTGGAATTCTCTGCCCAATGAACCAGTGGAGGCTACCTCATTAAATATATTTAAGACTAGGTTGAATAGATTTTTGTGTAGTAGGGGAATTAAGGGTTATGGGGAAAAGGCAAGTAGGTGGAGATGTGTCCATGGCCAGAACAGCCACGATGTTATTAAATGGCGAAGCAGGCTCGACGGGCCAGATGGCCAGCTCCTGCTCCTATTTCTTCTGCTTGAGTGCAAGATGATGAATTTTGGCAGGATGTACACAATGAACGGTAGGGCCCCTGGGGTGCCTTCAGGACTAGCTGGAGTACTGGTTATCACATTATAGGAAAGATGTCAGTGCACTGGAAAAGGTATAGAGGAGATTTAACAATATATTGGTGTAATGGATCTTTTTAGTTTTAAGGACAGATTGAAGAAGCTGTAATCAGGTGCAAAAACAGTTTTTTTTTGCTCCAGAATAGGCAGTGTTTACTTTCTTGGAGCAGAGGTAGTTAAGGGAGGGCCTGATAAAATGTTAACAAAATTGTTAAAGATAAAGTCAACAGAAATTTTCTCCATAGCAAAGATATCTAAAACTGGAGGATATATGTTTAGGACAATGGATTGAGGTTTAGAGGGGGTCTGAAGATATTTTTCCCCTCACATTTGGTGGATAGTTGGAATCAGGATGGCAATGCCCAAGTGGTTAGAGTTTTAAGGTACCCTCACAACATTTAAACAGCATCCAGAGGAGCACTTGAAATCCCTGGGCTAAGAAATACGTAGTCTACGTTGGTACTAGTAACTTCAACTCTAAACCATCTCCTGCACCTGCCAGCTGTTTTTGTTCTTAAAATAGTAACTTAACTTGTTTCTCAGTAGTTTCACTTTTTCCTTTTTAAAATGGAACTTTCACCTATTCTTTCTTCTCCTCTAGCCCCTCCCACTAACATAATCTCACTCTGTCCACACTAATCTAAAACCTGTGGCGGTTATTTCTTCTTCCTGGTGGCCAATATTGTCTAAACATCTCAGATGTTTTTCAAATGGAGGGCCATTCACCATTCTTACCAGCCACAGTAAAAACATTTTCTGTGACCACCTTGCCAATGCAGTCATTACTTACTTCAGTCAATGCCAGAACCCTTCTCACATTAACCATTTCCCTTTCCCAGATGCTACCTAACCGGCTAAGAGATTTCAACATTTTCTGTTTTTATTTCAGATTTCCTCCATCTGGAGTTTTTTAAAAAAACTTTTGGAATCCTCTCACTTGGCTCATTTCCACTGCCAATTGTCTTCTGACTCATGCCCAATGCATTGTGATATATTCATAAAGGGAAAAAAATAGAAAAGAATTGGAAGATAAATGGTATTTTTGGTTTTAATTACTGTTGGAAGTAATACCTTTATTAAGATCCAAGTACGTTTCACCATCCAGCAAGTTGGACAGAAAATGCAACAAACATATCTGAGTTGCCATATGAGCGAAGGCTAAAGCAAGAATCTCTTCCTTTTTTGAACAGTGAACTGCTATGAACCACATTACAATTTTCAAACACCTTGAGAGAAAGCAGCCCGTTGTCAAGTAGTAAACAGTGAGTTTGCAGAGGAATTTCTAAACAAGGACAAGCCTAACCTCGACACAAGCAAAATGCAATCCTTGCCAAGAATGTTTTCTATAGAAAAGATCATAGCACTAACATTCATGTAAAAAGAAAAACCTTTCCTCCAAATTCTAGTGAGTCCTTATAACTATGAAGCAAAATACTGCATGACAGAGACTCTGTCTGCACACAACAGAAAATCATATTTCTAAAACAGTACAATAAACCAATCCACCCTTTTCACCAAAGGAAATATGACAAACTATTAATCATTTTTAATGGTTTTGGAGCCAAAATACTTAGAATTTTGAACTGTTCTTGCATAGCACTCATCCCATTCAGAGACGGTGATTCATTTCCCATTTGGCAACATTTCAGCCTGCAAAGGCTGTCTACTGCGGATCTTCTTTTTGTAATGGATGTGCAGATTCTTACACCTGACTTTGTGCATTGCTATTGTTGCCAGCTGCGCAGACTAGACCTCGTCCTGTTTACCAGACACACTAAGGCTATTCTATTGGGACTCAAATCTTGTAGCTAGTCTGAAAGAGGCTATAATCTTGCAATAGGTCTGAAACAAAAGTTAAATGTATTCAATTATAACAATTTATCAGTACAAAATCTACTTGAGACATTTTTCTAATAGCTTTCTAGAGTCCAATTTCATTCATTCAGCATGAGTTACGAAACAACATTAATTTTGCAATCATTGAAAAAGCAGTTTGTTTGTTACACAAACTCCAGTAGCCTATTTTGGATTTACTGTGATAGCACAAACTGCATTTTTAAGAGACTTTTAGCCAATGGTGTAACTGGTCTATTATTAAATTCACAGATGGGCTGTAAACACTTCAAACAAAAGTAATGCTTAGAATTTTATATGCCTGTTGGTAACCAAATCATGTAAATTTTGTACTAATGGGGAAAATTGCAAGTATAAAGCAAAAAAATTCAGTTAACATTCGGTCCAACCAAAACCCAGAGCTGACTAAATCAATGTTATACAGGAGTCCCATGTATTACAGGGGGTCATGTTCCTATTAAACTGCCTGCATCATAACTTGCTGTGACACAAAGTCATGTTGTTTGCATGCATGAGCACCAAGAAATGGGAGTTGAAACAATTGCATTTTTTTCCCCACACCTGCCTCCCCTCAACTCCCTGCTAACATATATTTTATTCTGTATCACAAATTTTTGGGTAACGATTTGTGAATTCTGAAGGGTGAATTTCCATAACCGAAAAATGCCTTTACATGGGTGTTGCCTGAACTTAACTCTGTTATTGTAGAACAATTACATCACCTCAGAACTTGCAATCTTGGGACTTATTGTCTAAAATGTACTACTAATTCTTTGCTTAAAGAAAAAAGATTTACATCTAAACAACCTGTGTCTGAATTTTACATTATAAACCACACACTGAGCCAGCTCCTCACATCCAACCATTTTTGTTTTGCAGTCGATTTCTTAAGTTTACTTTGTTTGAACTTTGCAATCCCAGTGGGTGGGAAATCATGTTTTACCACGGTAGGCTCTCTAGTAGCCTAGTCCTAAGGATATCGGAGAATGGCATGAACAATTACAAACTTAAATTCAGCATGAATGTATTACATAGTGGAATCATTACATGGTGAAAGGGATTATCTCTAGTATGTACAGCACTTCCCATGTATAGCATTTCAGAAGATTCATCAAGAGATGGATATGGGGAGTGGCTGCTGAATGCCAAGCTTCAATAGTACTTCAAATATTAAATGCATTGGATACTATTTATGAACAGAATTGATGAAATATCCTGATCTACTTCTGGGGATCTAAAAATGCGTTTGGAGATGTATAAACTCCTCTTGAACTTCCAGACAGGTACAGGTGTTGATTTTAACCAACTCCTCAATGACAATCTTCGCCATCTTCATCTCTCCCTCCTGCTTGGTTAGTCCTCAACCAATCAGGTTTCTGCTATCCAACCTTGTTTAAAATTACATTCCAGTTCTTACTTAGAGCGAGACCTTCACCTTTGTCAGAAGCCTTTTTCTCTAGTTTTATTTCAATGGCTTCCTTCACCAGGTGGTCCCAAAAGCCACTGGCATGACACAGTAGTTTTATGCAGTTGCAGAAGCTTGAATAGTTGAGGACTAACCAATCAGGAGGGATGGACAACAGGAGTTGAATATATATACCACAGGACTAGACGTGCCTTCACCTTGATGAAAATGGTGGTTATCGAAACGTCAGTTAAAATAGACACCTGTACCAGGCTGGAAGCTAAAGGAGACTTTATACGCCATGTACACCGGGAAAGCACTAGATCCTGTTTTGGTTATAATTGGACTGTTGGTCTGTGCAAATCACTTGACTCAGTTTCACTGTATTTACACTTTGAATGCAGGCAAAATTGAATTAAATTGTTCTTTTAAAAAAACTGAGCAAGTGTTGAATTCTCCCAAATTGTCCAATCAGATCTGGCAGTGCACAGTTATAAAGCATTTGTCCTACTATTTGCATTATCACACTGTCGCTGCTACCATAACACAAGCAAAATATGCTGAAACCCCTCTGCAGATCAAGCATTTGAAACTGCTGTTTCCAGTACAGTATTTTATACTGCTTCAGACTTCCAATACCTGCAATTTTTCTCACTTTCTTTTCTACAATTATCTTTAAGGGTTTTATTGTCAGGATGGTTGCTCTTTACTCATTTCCAACATTATCACTGCCCCATTTAATTATTATGTCAACATTTTTCTGTCACCAAAAGAGCAGCAGAAATATGTAACTCTTGCCCTCAGGTCCCCATCATCCCTCCTTCCTCAGACCAGCATTAAGCAAGCCACTGCCTGTAAGGAGTAGGTTTCCTCTGGGTGCTCTGGTTTCCTCCCACAGTCCAAAGACTTACCACTTGGTAGGTTAATTGGGCATTGTAAATTGCCCCATGATTAGGCTTGAATTAAATTCTGGGGATTGCTGGGCAAAGAGCCTCGAAAGGCCAGAAGGGCCTATTTCGTGCCGTATCTCAATCAATAAATAAATAAAAACTTTGAAAGAAAGTGGGAAATAGAATCAAAAATGTAAATTAACCATAATCTAATTTAAACAGTTTCTAAATAATGATTCATAAATTAGATATAATCCAGAATTTTCCATTTCAGATTTCTAGCATCCATGCTTTTATATAAATTTTAATTTACTGAATGCAGGTAACAATACATAACTGAGGAACTGTAGGGAGAAGGAATAGAAATTAGCATGATACAAAGATATAAATTTTATTTAGCATGTTTAAAGGTAAGAAAATACACATTTTCATTGTTCAGAAGAGAGCAAAGTAAAAGAGGAAGGATTCTCTTACAAATCAGAATTTGTCTAGGAAGGAAGAAACCTTTGGCACATTGTAACCATGCTGGCTTTATAAAACCCCACTCCTCCTCTCGCACACGCCCACATTCCCTTCCCCTACTGCCAGACCTGAATATTCTTTCCTTTCAGATATTTGAATGCTATAACACTTAGCAGGCAACCCAGAGCTTAGCCATTCACTGCATTTATGAAAAAAGCTCATGTTAGATTTCAGTTTTTTTTGTAAACAGCTTCATTCTTTGCACCTTTGAACCAATAAACATAACTGGAACCTCCACAATTAAAGAAAAACTTCCATTTGGTTCAACACCTTTGCTAAATAGCACTACTACTGTCATTTAAATAGGTACTTTTAACTTCCAGGAGTGAAGAGAGCAAATTAGTGCACTTGATATTTTATTTTTGTTATCTATTAATATAAATTGACAGAAGAGTATACAGAAAATAATACAGTACATAACAGTAATCCATTGCAAATGGATAGTATTAGTTTTTATTAAGTTGCAAAGTTGACACAAAAAGGTAGAAATATTCTGCTGACTTGCAGCTGGTAGGTAACTAGACCACAGCAGAAGTACACTTTAATCAGATGCTAAAATCTTACTTAAACCCACTGCTTAAAAAAATTGGAAATTAGCAATTTGATTTCTTTTGTCCTTTTAGACCAAGTTTATGAGAAAATGGAGACTGATTACCAGGCAATTCCAAGGACAAATATCCATCAAGTCAATAAAATCTACATAAGCTTGTCATTAATTCCTTAAGGAGGCAAGTGTTGTCATTTAAGGTTTACAGACACGCATCAATTGCTGAAAATGTATAAACCAGAAAACCACCACAAATGTTGATTTTGAAAAGCTGCCATAATTGGTGAGGCAGGAAAGGGGGGCTGAATTTTTGCAGCTTAATCTTCTCTCAAATAACTTCACAACATCTTACTTTGCCAGATTTGGCTTGCAATACAAATGTGTTTAAAATTAAGTGAGAACACAATTGCCAATAAATGATGTAACATTTGCAAACATTTCTAATAGGATCTTGCAGAACATTGCAAGGTAATATTGCCCCTTTAACTGAAATAATTTTGCATCAACACTCTGGTTTACAATGTACACATATATGAGGTGGAATGGTAGTTCAGACAGACAAAACCAAACAGTCTGCAATGATCCAAACAGTCTACAAAACTGAAAACAAGGCAGCTCTATTCAAAGTTCAACAGCACACCCACAGGCAATATGAACCACATGAAGGTCTACACAAAGTTGCAGAAGAAATTTACTAGGATGATTCTGGGATAGTTTCCCTTATGACAAAAAAAAAGTTAACATGAGATTTAATGTTTATTCATTCACTTCTGGAATGTGAATCATTGGGAAGGCCAGCTTCCGGCCAATTCTTTTGCTTCTGAAGTGATACTTAAGAGTAAGCCACATTAATGATTTTTAGCTGTACTTCTGAGGCCAGCACATAGGCAGAGACTACAACACCAGTGGTAAGGCCACAGAAATATGGTTATGGAAGGCAGTAAAATGTTTACAGGATTGCTTTGAATTAGTAAACTGGATCATATTCAGGGATTCATCTTCACATATGAATGAACATGCCACAACCATCACCAACTTTATTAAGACCTGTGTGGTTAGGTGTGTACATTCAAGAACATACCGAGTTTTCCCAGAGTCCTGGATGAACCAGGAGATTCAGTCTACTGAAGGCAAGATTTGAGGTGTTCAAGACAGCTACACAAAACTCTATAAATTTCAGGTACGGCTTATAGAAAGCCATTGTGGAAGTGAAATGGATGCGCTTCAGCTCCAGCAGGGTTTGCATGCTATTACTTCTAACAAGGTGAAACCTAACAGCATAAATGATGCTTCACCACACACGAGCCAAACACGTATTATGCACACTTTGAAAGGGAGAATAACACTACACCTGTGTGAATCCTCACAGCATCTGGTGACTGGGGCCAATATCAGAACATCCTTCAGGAGAATGAAACCTTGCCGAGGGTCAGGCCCTGATAGCGTACCTGGCAGAGTACAGAAAATCTGTGCCCACCAACTGGCTAGAGTGCTGAAGGACATCTTCAATTTCTCACTGCTGCATTCAGAGTTTCCCACCTATCTCATTGGCTACAGCCTGGTAGCACTCACAACTATCGTAAAATGCTTTGGGAGGCTGAACATGATGGAATTAGGTCTTGCTTGAGCAAGGACCTGGACCTGCTGCAATTTGCCTACTGCCAAAACAGGTCTACAATGGAGACAATCTCACTGGCTCTCTACTCAGCTTTGGAGCACCAAGACAACAACAAAGCAAAAAACCATAAGACATAGGAGCAGAATTAGGCCCACTGAGTCTACTCCGCCATTCCATCATGACTAATTTAAATTATCCCTCTCAACCCCATTCTCCTGCTTTCTTCCCAAAACCTTTGATGCCCTGACTACAAGAACCTATCAACTTCTGCTTTAAATATAGTCAATGATTTGGACTCCATAGCTATCCACAGTAACAAATTCTGCAGATTCACTACCCTTCGTTACAGAAATTCCTTCTCATATTTGTTCTAAATGGATGTCCCTCTATTCTGAGGCTATGATCCTTGATCCTAGACTCACCCACTATAGGAAATATCCTCTCCACATCCACTAGGTCTTTCAATGTTCAATAGGTTTCAATGAGATTCCTTCCCCCCCCCCACCCCCAATTCTTCTAAACTCCAGTGGGTATAGGCCCAGAGCCATCAAACACTCCTCATACTTTAACACTTTCATTCATGTGAACCTCCCTGGACCCTCTCCAACGCCAGCACATCTTTTCTTAGATAAGGAGCCCAAAACTGCTCATAATACTCCAGGTGCAGACTGACCAGTGCCTTATAAAGCCTTAACATTACATCGTTGTTCTTGCATTCTGTTCTCTCGAAATGAATGCTAACGTTATATTTTTCTACCTTACCACCAATTCAACCTGCAAGTTAACATTTAGGGTATCCAGTACAAGGTCTCCCAAATCCCTTCACAACTCTGATTTTTGAATTTGCTTCCTCTGTAGAAAATAGTCTATGACTTTATTTCTTCTACCAAAGTGCATGACCAAACACTTCCCTACTCAATATTCCAATTGACACTTCTTGCCTCATTGTTCCAACCAGCCCAAGTCCTTCTGTAGACTCACTGTTTCCTCAACACTATCTGCCCCTGCACCTTTCTTTGTATTGTCTGCAAACCTGGCCAAAAAGGCATTAATTCTGTCATCCATACACAAGCCTGCTGTTTGTCAATTGCAGCTCAGCCCCTCAGTAGTAATCAACAAGTTTCAAAACCTGCACCTCCCTCTGCAACTGGATCTTTGACTTCCTCATTGGGAGGTCAGTCAGGGTGGATTAGTAATAACATCTCCTTCTCGCTGGCAATCAACACAGACACATCTTTAGGATGTGTGCTTAGCCCACTGCTCTATTCTCTCCACACTCATGATTGTATGGCTAAGCAAAGTTCAAACACCATCTATAAATTTACCAATGATGCCATTATCATTGGTAGAATCTCAGAGGCGTTGAGAAGGCACACAGCAGTAAGTCAGACCGGCTGTCTGAGTGGTGTCATAACAACATCTAGCTCTCAATGTCAGCAAAACCAAGAAATTAATTGTGGACTTCAGAAAGAAGTAGTCATGAGTACACGCACCAGTCCTTATTGAGCTTCAAGTTCCTGATCATCATCTCAGAAGATCTATCCTAGGCCCAACACGTCAATGCAATCATGAAAGCACACCAGCGGCTCTTCTTCATTAGGAGTTTGAGAAGATTTGATATTTCACCAAAGACACTTGCAAATTTCTACAGATATACGGTGGAGAATATTCTAGTTACATCACTGCTTGGTATGAAGCCTCCAATGTGCAGAATCAAAAGAGGATGCAGGGGACTGTAGACCCAGCCAGCTCCATCACAAACAAAACCCTCTTCACCAGTGAAGACGTTTTCAAGAGGTAGTGCTTCAAGGCGGCAGCATCCATCATTAAGGACACTCAACATCTGGGACGTGCCATCTTCTCACTACTCTCATGAAGGAGATGGTACAGGAGCTTGAAGACATACCTCTATGTTTTAAGAACAGCTTTATTCTGCCCTGCCATCAGATTTCTGAACAATTCATAAACCCATTAACACTACCTCATTAACAAACAAGAGAAAATTTGCAGACACTGGAAATGCTGAAGGGTTTCGGCCCGAAACATCGACATACATCTTTCCATAGATGCTGCCTGGCCTGCGGAGTTCCTCCAGCATTTTGTGTGTGTAATACTACCTCATTATTCCCCTTTTGCACTATTCAGTTTTTATAACTTGCAGAACTTTTTAAATTATTATACTGCTGTTGCAAATCAACAAATTTCACGACATATGTCAGTAATAATAAATCCAATTCTGAATTAGGAGTCGCCTATAGTCTAGACTAGGCAAAAATAGTCCTTCCCTTAGACATAAATAAACCATGTACTTACAAAATAATCTGGTAGCTTCAGGCTACCATTATAGATCTACTATGGGTCACTAGCTCAGCAGACTTCTTTATGTTGGTCCCACCTACTTAACCACATACTTTTGTACCTTGGAAGTTAATGACTGAACAGAAGTATGTGAACTTACAAATTAACTGGTTGGGTCACTTGCTGCTCAATTTGCTCCAGCATTTAAGATCATGGCTGATAAAACTGTAACCTGTACTCTGCATTCTTTTCTAGGCGCAGTAACAATTCAATCTCTTGCTCATATTGGCACTAGTTTATCATTGTCAAGTATACCAAGATTCAGTCAACAATCTTGTATACTGTTCATACATATTAAATTATTACACAGTGTATTGGGGTAGAACAAGGTAAAACAATAACAATGCAGAATAAAGTGTAACAGTTGGCAATCATAACTAATTCTGATACAGGCAGAAAGGAAGGCAGCTAACTGAAGCTGGAAAATTTAATGAGGAATTCTGAGAGCTGCAATATGACGAGAGAGAAGTCATGGTCTTGCTTCTCAAGTTTGCATTAGACTTCATAATAGTGCAGGAAGCCAGAGTGGGAGTGGAATGGAGAATTAAAATGACAGGCAACCAGAAGGCCAACCTTGAGCTTGCAGTTGACTGCCACCTTTTTTTTTGTTTTTTGAGATTTCCGACACGTGCATTCTTTTTTTATATATTGCTTACATCTGTGGGACCAATGTTCTCGTGAACTGAGTAACTGCAGAAGTAGATGGGGATTTAAAACTAAACAATGGGGCAGGGATTTCCCTGAGGACAGAAATTTAAAATACCAAAGAAAAATTAAAAAAAGCAAACAGTTGAGTGAAGTTACTGGGTCAAGGACAGCTAAACTGCTTTTGAGAAGGCAGAGCACAAGCAAACAAGAGTGCAACAACAACTCGGATTCAGGTAAGGAAAAATAAATAGTTAAAAGAGGGCCATGTTTCAAACTTATATGTCTAAAAAGCTAATTTAATGTACACTCAGTGGCTATTTTATTAGGGACAGAGGTGGAACCTGGTGCAGTCTTCTGCTGCTGTAGTCCATCCACTTCATGGTTCGACATGTTGTATGTTCAGAGATGCTCTTCTACATACCACTGTTGTAATGTATGGTTTTTTGAGCTACAGTCGCTTTTCTATCAGCCTGATCCAGTTTGGCCATTCTCCTCTGACCTCCCTCATTAATGAAGTATTTTCGTCCACAGAGCAGTCTTTGCTGGAATTTTAATTTTTCCGCACAATTCTCTGTAAATGCTAGAAACTGTTGTGCATAAAAATACCAAGAGATCAGCAGATTCTGAGATACTCAGACAGACCTATCTGGCACCAGCAATCAGTCCATGGTCGAAGTTATTTAGCTCACATTTTATCCCCATTCTAACGTTTGGTCTGTACAAATGAACCTCTTCATCATGTCTGCAAATTTTTAATGCTCTGAGTTGCTGCCAAATGACTGGCTGATTAGATAATTGCATTAACAAGCAGGTGTACAGGTGTACCTAATAAAGTGGCAATTGAGTGCATACTTCCAATTATTTGTAATAAGGTAAATAAACTACTAACACAAATGGGCATAAAGACATACAAAATAACTGTCATCACAAAGACATACCTATAGTGTTCCAGGCTTGGAGCTAAATGACCAAAGAAAAAAAGGAAAAGGACCATAAGACATAGGAGCAGAATTAGGCCATTTAGCCCACTGAGTCTGCTCTGCCATTCAATCACGGTTGATCCTTTTCTCCCCTCCTCAACCCCATTCCCCGGCCTTCTCCCCATGACCTTTGATGCTGTGTCCACTCAAGAACCTATCAATATCTGCTCCACAGCTGCCTGCAGTAACAAATTCCACAAATTCTCCACCCACTGGCTAAAGAAATTTCTCCACATCTGTTTTAAATGGACACCCCTCTACACTGAGGTTGTGCACTCTTGTCCTAGACCCTCCCACCATGGGAAACAGCCTTTCCACATCTTCTCTGTCTAGACCTTTCAATATTCGAAAGGTTTCAATGAGATCTCCCCTTACCCTTCTAAATTTCAGCGAGTACAGACCCAACCCATCAAACATTCTTCGTATGATAACCCTTTCATTCCCAGAATCATCCTTGTGAACTGCCTCTGGATCCTCTCCGATGCCAGCATGTCTTTTCTTAGATGAGGAGCCCAAAACTGTTCACAATACTCAAGGTGAAGCCTCACCAGTGCCTTATAAAGTCTCACCATCACATCCCTGCTCTTCTAGCCAATACTTCTTGAAATGAATGCTGACATTGCATTTGCCTTCCTCACCACCGACTCAACCTGCAAATTAACTTTTAGGGTATTCTGCACAAGGACTCAAGTCCCTTTGCATCTCAGATTTTTGAATTTTCTCCCCATATAGAAAATTGACTGTACATTTATTTCTACTACCAAATTGCATGACCATGCATTTTCCAACATTTCATTTGTCACTCTTACTCATTCTCCTAATCTAAGTTCTTCTGCAGCCTACCTGTTTCCTCAAAACCACTTGCCCCTCCACCAATCTTCATATCATCTGCAAACTTGGCAACAAAGCCATCTGTTCCAACATCTAAATCATTGATACACAGCATTAAAAAAAGAGGTGCAAACACCAATTCCCTGCAGAACACCACTAGTCACTGGTAGCCAACCAGAAAAGATCCTTTTATTCCCACTCACTGCCTCCTACCAATCAATCAATGCTTTAACTATGCCAGTGAATTTCCTGTAATACCATGGGTTCTTAACTTAATAAGCTTAACTTGGTAAGCAGCCTCATGTGTGGCACCTTGTCAAAGGCTTCTGGAAGTCCAAATATACAACATCCACTTCATCCCCTTTATCTATCCTACTTGTAATCTCCTCAAAGGATTACAGGAAGAATGGAGTTGGGCTAACCCCTATTGACATCAATGGATCTGGGGCTGAGAGGGTAAACAGCTTTAGGTTCCTTGGCATCCACATCACCGAGGACCTCACGCAGTCTGTACACACCAGCTGTGTGGTGAAAAAGGCAAAACAGCGCCTCTTTCACCTCAGACTGTTGAGTTAGTTTGATATGGGCCCCCAAGTCCTAAGAACTTTCTACAGGGGCACAATTGAGAACATCCTGGCTGGTTGCATCACTGTCTGGTATGGGAACTGTATCTCCCTTAATCACAGGATTCTGCGGAGTGACGCGGACAGCCCAGCGCATCTGTAGTTGTGGGCTTCCCATGATTCAGGACATTTACAAAGACAGGTGTGAAGAAAAGGGCCCAAAGAATCATTGGAGACCTGGGTCACCCCAACCACAATCTATTCCAGCTGCTACCATCCAGGAAATGGTACTGCAACATAAAAGCCAAGACCAACAGGCTCCAGGACAGCTTCTTCCACTAGGCCATCAGACTGATTAACTCACACTGATTTGAATGTATTTCTATGTTACATTCACTGTTCTATTTATTATGAATTACTATGATTGCATATTGCACATTTAGACAGAGACGCAACAAAGATTTTTACTCCTCATGTGAAGGATGTAAGAAATAGTCTATTCAATTCAATTCAGGTTCGTTAGGCAAGATTTTCCCTCAAGGAAACCATGCCAACTTTGTCCTATCTTGTCCCGTGTCACCAAGTACTCCATAACCTCATCCTTAACAACCGACTCCAACATCTTCCCAACCACTGAGGTCAGGCTAACTAGTCTGTTTTTTTCCTTTCTGTTGCCTTCATCCTTTTTAAAGGGTGGAGTGACATTTGCAATTTGCCAGCCCTCTGGCACCATGCCACAGTCCAATGATTTTTGAAAGATCATTGCCAATGCCTCCGCAATCTCTAATGCTACCTCTTTCAGAACCCTAGGGTGCAGTTCATCTGGGTCAGGTGACTTATATACCCTTAGGTCTTTCAGCTTTCTGAGCACTTTGTCCCTTGTAACAGTAACTGCACTCACTTCTCTTCCTTCGACACTACAATATCTGGCAGACTGTTAGTGTCTTGCACAGTGAAGATTGATGCAAAATAATCATTTAGTTCATCTGCCATCTCGTTGTCCCTCGTTATTATTTCTCTGGCCTCATTTTCTAGCAGTCCTTTCTCCACTCTCATCTCACTTTTATTTTTTTTTAAAAATACTTGAAAAAGTTTTTACTATCCACCTTGATATTGCCTGCTTTCATATTTTCCCTTCTAATGATTCTTTTAGTTGCTCTCTGTAAGTTTTTAAAAGCTGCCTAATCCTCTATCTTCCCACTAATTTTTGCTTTGTTGTATGCCCTCTCTTTTGTTTTTGCATTAGCTTTGGCTTCCCTATGCAGCCATGGTTGTACTATATTGTCATGTGAGTATTTCTTTGTTTTTGGAATACATCTGTCCTGCAGCTTCCCCATTTTTCCCAGAAACTCAACCCACACATTGGGACCAATGACATAGGTAGAAAGAAGGAAAAATGTCTTGCACAGTGAGTATAGAGAGTTAGTACAGAGGCTGAAAAGCAGGATCTTCAAGGTGGTAAGCTCTAGATTACTCCCAGTACCACATGCTAGTCAAGGCAGGAATAGGATGATCGTACAGATGTATGTATGGCTGAGGAACTGGTGCAGGGGGAAGGGCTTCAGCTTCTTGAATTATTAGAACCTCTTCTAGAGCAGGAGTGACCTGTACAGGAGGGACGTGTTGTACCTGAACAGGAGGGAAACCAATATCCTGGTCAGAAGGTTTGCTGGTGCTGTTTGGGAAAGGTTTAAACTAGTTTGGCAGAGGGATGGAACCAGAGCACTAGGATGCAGAGGAAGGTAGATGTTAGGGCCAGTAATACAGGCAGAAGCAAAGTAATAGATACGATGGGATGGGTAGTTTAAAGTGTGTGCATTTTAACACCAAATTTCAATAGGTATATTTAATGTCAGAGAAATATATACAATATACATCCTGAAATTCTTTTTCCTTGCAAACATCCACAAAAACAGAGGAATGCCCCAAAGAATGAATGACAGTTAAATGTTAGAACCTCAAAGCCCTACCACAGCTTCCCCTCCTACACATAAGCAGCAGCAAAGCAACGACTCCCACTCTACCAGCAAAAAAGCATCTGCACCCTCCACTGAGCACTCAAGCGTGCAGCAAAGCATCAATAAAGACACAGACTTGCAGTATCCCAAAGACTACTCGTTCTCCTACTACCAGTGTCCCTTTCTCCCTCCCTAATAAGAGAAAAAGTGGTACCCGTTTCACCAGAGGAGTATCATGGGTAAAGGTGATAAACACAAGAGCATGGATCAATACATGCAACTATAATGTCGTGGCCATTACAGAGACTTAGTTGAGATAGGGACAGGAATGGGTGCTTAATGTCCCAGGGTTTTGATGTTTTGGAAGAGATAAAGGGGGGGTGGTATAAGAGGAGGGGGGCAGTTGCACAACTATTCAGACACAATATCACAGGTGCACTCAGATGGGACTTAATGAAAGGCTCATCCACTGAGTCTGTATGGGTAGAACTCAGAAATAGGAAGGGTGCAATCACTCTAATAGGATTGTAATACAGACCCCCCCCCCCACAATAGCCACCAGAACATTGAAGAACAAGTATACATGCAGATTAAGGAATGGTGTGAAAACAATTGTGTTGTATCATGGGGGACTTATTAATGCAAGAGGTTTAGGTGCATCCAGGAGGACTTCTTAAATCAATATGTAGATACTCCAACACACAGAATACGAGAGGAACTCAGCAGGCCAGGCAGAATCTATGGAAATTAGACCCTTCTTCAGGACTGGACAAGGGAAAGATGCCAGAATAAAAAGGTGGGGAAGGGGGAATAAGGATAGCTAGAAGGTGATAAGTGAAGCCAGGTGGGTGGGAAAGATAAAGGGCTGGAGAGAAAGGAATTTGAGAAAGGGACCACAGGGGAAAGGGAGGAGGAGGGGACACAGGGGGAAGTGATAGACAGATAATAAGTAAGAAATCAGAGTGGGCAATTGAAGGGGGAGGGGATCTTTTTTACTGGAAGAAGAAATTGATATCCACCTCTTTCCTAATGGCAGCAGCAAAAAGAGCATGGCTTGGATTCCTCCAATCACCTTAAAATTATGGCCTCTCGTATTTGCCATTTCTGTCCTCAAGAAAAGTCTCAGGCTGCCCACTCTTATCTTCTTGTACACTTCCATCACCTCTCATCCTCCTCTGCTCCAAAGAGGAAAGCACTAGCTTAGTCAACCTATCCTCACAAGACATGTGAGGACAATCAGGGCAGTATTCTGGTAAATCTCATCTGCACCCTCTCTAAAGCTTCCATATCCTTCTTATAATGAGGCGACCAGAGCTGAACACGTTACTCCAAATGTGGGGTTTTATAGAGCGGCAACATTACCTTGCAGCTCTTGGACTCAATTCCAAATAATAAAGGCCTTGTTAACACACTTTTAAGGTGCTTGGAAGTGGGTACAGAGGATATGTCAGGGGCAAGTTGTTTTTTTTGTTTTACGCAGAGAGTGGTGAGTGCGTGGAATGAGCTGCCGTCGACGGTGGTGGAGGCGGATACGATAGGATCTTTTAAGAGACTCCTGGATAGGTACATGGAGCTTAGAAAAATAGAGGGCTATGGGTAACCCTAGATAATTTCTAACGTACATGTTCAGCACAATTGTGGGCCAAAGGGCCTGTATGTGCTGTAGGTTTTCTATATTTCTATGTTTCTATCACTATTCTGCTGTCATCCCTGCAAGCATCTACTTCCAAATTACTTTGGACAACTGCTCTCTCATACCACTGTAATTTCCTTTACATAATACTGTTATGTCAGACCTTACATTCTCTATCAAATTTCAAGCTGAACTCAATCATATTGTGATCACTTCTCCTGAGGGCTCTTTTACCTTAAGCTCCCTAATCACTTCCAGTTTATTACATAACATCCAATCCAGTATAGCTGATGCCCTAGCAGGCGCAACAAACTGCTCTAAAAAGCCATCTCATAGGCATTCAACAAACTCACTCTCTTGAGATCCATTACCAACCTGATTTTCCCCAATTCACCTGCATGCCAAAATTTCCCATGACTTTCATAACACTGCCCTACTGACATGCCTTTTCTATTTCTTGTTGTAATCTGTGGTTCAGATCCTTGTTACCATTGGGAGGCCTGTATATAACAGCCATCAGGGTCCTTTTACCCTTGCAGTTTTTTAACTCAACCCACAAGGATTCAACATCTTCCGATCCAATGTCACATCTTTCTACTGATTTGATGCCTTTTTTTTTTAAAACCAGCAGAACCACACACCCCCCCCATCTCATCTACCTTCCTATCCCTCCGATACAACGTGCAACCTTAGACATTCAGCTCCCAACCACAGCCATTCTTCAGCCACGATTCACTGATGGTCACAACATCATACCTGACAATCTGTAATAGCGCAACAAGATCATCCACCTTATTTCTTATACTCCATGCATTGAGATATATGGAAGTGGAATTGCATTGTCAGTAATGCATGAAAACAGAGCAATAGTGAGAAAAAAAATATTGGTTCAGAAAAATCAAGATGTGGAAATCAGAAGCATGCAACAATGATATTACATAATAATAAAGAGCTTTCTCTAAAAAGACTACTCAATGAGTTAGCAATAATACCGTGGAGGTCAAATTCTTGGAGAGTGCACAACAAAGTTTCTTTTTTGGGATCAGTACACTTACGGCCCAATAAGGGAATAGGTTATCATGGATGGGGTATTCTACAGTTAGGATTAGTTAATACTCTTTGTTTTTTGGGCCCTTTGGGATAGAGTAATTGAATGATCTCCACTGTAACAAACAATCTTATCCAAAACTGGGCTCCTAAATATAAACAAAGGGAATCTACAAAGATATGAGGTGTGAGACTAGGGAACTTTTGTTAATCAACCATGACTGAATGGTGGAGCAGACTCAATGTGCAAATGGATTTAATTCTGTTGTTACATCTTATGGTTTTACAAAAGGTATCCCTGTGGAAAAGCCATGGCTAACAGTTAAAGAACAAATACAAGAACTACAACATTCTTTCTGCAGTAAAAACATGCAATGAAAAGCAGCGTAACTGTGGGCTTCTAAAAGGAGGTGCCATATAAGATGGCAAGCAGTAGCTCTGAAGACTGGGAAGAGTTTAGAATTCAGCACAAAAAAAACAAAAGTTTGATGGAGAAAGCAAAAATTTAGCAGGGGTGTAATCGTGGAAGGACCATTATAGTGGACTGTAAACACCTCTTCAAACAATGAAGACAAATGTCTTAGTCAGAAATGGGAGAATACATAATCGGAAACAAGAAATGGCTGAGAAATTAAACAAATACTCAAGTTTTATCTTGATAGAAGATGAAAACAATTTCCCAGAAATGCTAGAGAATCAAATGTCTGATGAAGAGAAATTACAAGTAATAAGTTAAAAATTTACTGGAAAAATTAGAGAAACTGAATGCCAATAAGTCTTCAAGGTCTGATAAACTGCACCTCATAGTAGCCATGGAACCTCTTGTCACAATGTCACCACCTAAAATTCTGCAGATTGAAAAGTAAATGTTGCCAATAGAACATTGAATGACATAGCACAGACTCCCAACACCCCCTCCCCACCATTGCTTCCTGTATGTTCTAAAATTGATTTTAAAGTTCTCTTACTTGCTTATTTTTACAGAATAGCTTTCATTTTATATTCCTGCTTGAGCTCTCAGGTCTTCTTCTGCCAGTCTCTTAATTTAAACAATCTCCCTTAAAAGATCAGCTTTTTGAACTATAATTCTAAACTGTAGAACTCAATAACCTAAAACTACAAGGATGCAGACTCGGCTGACACTTTTAAATGGCAATTCAAAATCTATTTATTTAATGTTGCTTTAACTAACATATTTTTGTCTTTGATTGCTGTGTTTTTTTCCTTTATCCCATCGTAAAACACTTTGAAGTGCATCATTTGTTTGAAACGTGCTCTATAAATAAGTTATTGACTTTTCTACATTTGCCCCTGCTTGGGGAGAGCAGCCAACCTAATCAAAAACCCCTCTTTTCTTCTCCCTTTCATCAGGCAGAAGTTTGAAAACACACTCCATCAGGCTCAAGGACGGCTTCTACCCCTCTGTTATAATACACTTAATCAATTTCTTTGACGGTGAGAAATGAACTCTTGATGTCTCTGTCTACCTTTTCGTGGCCCTTGCACTTTACCTGTCTACTTGAAATGCACTTTCTTAACTATAACATTCTATTCTGCATTCTGTTATGGAGTTTTCCTTTGTACTCGGGTTCCGTATAGATAGTACTAGACAACGGGGTGACCCGTTGGGGCATCCTTTGAGAGAAAGGTAGTGCAGTCTGATGTGACCAGAATGAACATTAAATTTCCCTGAATGCTATTGCTATGCTTTTGAAATTAAAGAAGAAAAAGTCAGTTTATTAAAGAACAAAGACGCGTAGCAAGACAAATATAGCTCCTCCTCGTTTAACGAAAGACACTTTTGATGACAACATTTTTGGTTGATCTGCCGCCCTTCAAGAATACTCAAACGTTTTCATTTCTTTTTCCCCGGCTTAAAGCCACATACAGCTGACCATGCTGGAATACCAGTTTCTCCAGATAAATCAACACATTCTCCACGGTTTGGCCTTGTGCCTTATGTATAGTCATAGCAAAGCATGACTGTATCGGGAACTGGCTCCTCTGGAGAGGAACATCTTCCCCTTCTGATAAACTGAGAGTAATTCTTGGGATCATGACAATGTCATTTTTGAGTGCACCAATGTTTATCTTTGCTACGATGAGATTGTCGTGCAGTTCTCCCACCATCATTCGTGTTCCATTGCAAAGCCTTGGTGGATCCAAGTTCCTCACTGAAATGATAGGAGATCCCCTCTTCAATTCCAGTTTATGTGGTGGCAATCCAGAAAGTTCGACCAAATCAAGGAATTCTGTTGGAAAATAAGTGGTGTTAGCTCCTTCACTTACGGAATTACAGTATTCTTTCATGATTCCAGGGAAGCGTCTAATGCATGTGAAGTTTATTTTTCGCATCATTTCATTGAGAGGAACCAAGATAGAATTCCTCGAGAACAGTTCTGCAGGATTGTCGAATGTCGGGTAGATGAAATCAATACATTCTTCCATAGTTTTTGCTGGCAGAATCATATCTTCAGGTAATTCGATTTCATCATTTTCACTTTTCTCTATCTTGTCTTCTCAAACATCCAAGAAGAACTCAGAATATCGTCCTTCTCCCTCAATCGCATGCTTCTCTTCAAGTGAAACTTGATGAAGCTTCTCCATAAGTAGGATTCTTTTATGCATGAATTCTCCACATCAGCATCATTTCCTCATTTCACAACTGCTAGAAGCTGATGGAAATCGCCACAGCAAATGGTGAAAATACCCCCGAAGGCCTCATTCTTGCCGCATACGTCACGAAGAGTCCGGCCCATGGCTTTGAAGCTCTCTCCTAATCATGGGGCACTCATCCCAGACAATAATAAGCCTCACATTTCAGAGTAAATTTGCAGTATTGGTGTTTTTATCAATGTTTCAAAGGGCATCTTCATTGACTTTGAGGGGTATCTTGATCCTGGAGACGTGCATTTCTCAGCTCCTTTGTCTCTTCCTCTCTCCTCCTTCTATGCCAGTTGTTGTCATTCTGGAGATGTGCTGCCCTTTCATCTTTCGCCTCTTCATCTCTTCTACAATTTGTTCTTTCTCTCTGATCCTGGAGTCGTGTGGCCCTGATCTGATCCGATTCTTGTTCTCTTCTTCTCTCATCTTTTTTGTTCTGACTCTTTAATCTTGGAGTTGTGCGGCACTGGCCTCATCCGATTCTTGTTCTCTCCCTCTCCTTGCCGCTTCCCGATGACGTTTGGCATAATCGCTTGACTATAATGTCCCCCTTCTCTTTCCACGTGGCATAATTAGGCTGACCATATGTTTTTTTACCTTAATGCTGGATAGAAGATACAAAGCACTAACACCAAAGCCTCCAGGATGGTGATTTCTCTTGATGATGTGGTTGGTGCTCTCCTAAATGGACGTGATATAATCACCACTGTCCTTTGACAGCAGCAAAGGGTTTGATGGGTGTTTCGAAGTACTTCATTACAATAAGATTTAACTATCTCTTATTGATGGGTCGCAGTTGATCTGTCCCAATCCTGCACATGCTGATGGTGATTAGCAGAATGTGACCGCTCAAAATTGAGCAGCCCTGCCCTTTTGCTGCAGTTGGTGTTGCTGCTGTGAGCATCGCAAGGCGCTGCTGAGGCTGGCCGTGCGCATGCGTTGTGGTGTCCCATCGCGGTTTCCAGGAAAGCTGGAAATCGGGTGTGGAAAGCGGGGGCCCGTTGACGAGTGAGCAATTTTATATGAATATAACCCTGACCTTTGTATGCATTCTGTAAGTTAGCGCATTTTGAGTCCATTTAGTCAAAAAAAAGTGGCGCTGTAATGCACTGTTTGGGCTAATTTGAGGGCACAAACAGACAAATCAACAAACAGATAAACAGAATGAGAATTTTAGTAATGTATAGATCGATGCAAAACAATTTCTCCCACTGTATCTCATTACATGTGACAATAATAAACCAATTACAGGAACAGGTCCTTTGACTCAATGTCTATTATCCCATCACTGCACAAATCCCATCTACCTGTACGTGGTCCATACTGTTCTGTTCCCTGCCTGCTTGTGTACCTATTCAAATGCCTCTTAAAAATGTTGTTATCATAGCTCTCTCTACCATCTCCCAGTGAGTACAACAAAAGTTCCTGCTTCTTCCCCATAGGGTTCCTGCTAGGATGGCAAATTTGCTGTATGAGGAGAGATTAGGTCAACTAGCCTTTATTCACTAGTGTTTAGAAGAACAAGAGGGAATCTCATTAAAAGGTACAAAATGCTGATGAGGCTAACCTCATCAGGGAGGGTTTTCCTCTGACTGGGTATTTAAAATGAGAGGCTAGTCTCAGGATACAACATTTTACAATTAGAGCCAAAATGAAATGAAGCACTCTCATTCAGAGGGTGGTGAACCTGTGGAATTTCCTACAGAAGACAGATGAGGCCAAAGCATTGAATATATCTATGTCAATGGTAAATAGATTTTTAAACACAAAATGCATCAAACCCAAAAGGGAGGAAGCAGGAACTTAATTCTGGGAGAAGCAGCTATGATTATACTGAAAGACAGAGCAGGTTCAAGCTAAATGCCTATTCTTGCTACTATTTATACCTATCACATAAATATGAGTCAAACAAAACGTTGCCACACAAGAGGGCAGCAATCACCCATCACCTTCAAATGGGTTCTCTTTAAATAAGTCAGTCTCACTGACCTGTTCTTTCCACATGCCCTGAAAATCTCCAATTATCTTCCCAATTAACCTTTCAAAATATTTACTGAATCCAGTTTTCATTCTTCTTTTCAAACAGCACATTTGAAAATAGATCTCATGTCCTCTAGGACCTCTGCCAATTATCTAAACATTTATCCCCTCTGATTATTGATCCCCTGTACAGGACACTGTGCCAAAGCAAAAATCAAGAGCTGTCTCCAAGACCTAAGGAAATTCCTCTAGATATAGCAAGATGAGCTAAGAATCAAGAACAGAGATAAATAATTACAATCAATTGATCCTCAATGGAAGTGCACACATTTGGAAACCTGATAACTTTAGCAACCTTAGAATGACAGTCAAAGAATTATCACCTTTTCTAATGATTTTAAAATCAGTTGTACTTTGTCAAATTAATGAAGGGAACAGTCAAAGTTTCCACAAAGAGATTTCATCTGAAAATGAAGCTGAGATTTTATAACCTAGATAAATGCAGCCTTCTGACTGTTGATTTAATTACAGCAGAGGTATGTTGATACATAGATTGCTGAGAGGTAAAGAAAACCATAGTATTCATATATCTGACTAAACAACTACTGTACCAAAAACTCATATGAATTGCTCTAGAGCCAAATTTAATTAAATATTCCCACACAGGTTGTAAATCAGTTGTGCAATATCCACACATAAAATTCTAGATATTTTTACAAGTGTGAACCAAAAATATGAAAGGCTTTGTGCTTAAAAATAAAAGTACACCAGCAATAATAAAATAAATCTTTCATCTACACAGAAAACTTACTCGACAAAAGAAAGTAGAACAAAGAAATCTTTTCAAATAATAGATTCAAATATTCAGGGGTTAAATATGTGCAGAAGTACAACATATAATAGGAGGTATGTGAAATATTCAAAGTTGGCTATGAAGGTCTTCAACCATTTTTGGAAATGGTCTCTCCTTACTGCTGGTTTTGGCTCAGTGAAAAATAGATTGATTTGTTTTCCTTTCTTCAGGCATGTATGTGTACCAAATGCTATAAAACAAAAGTGGTCTCTAAGAAACATACGTGGTAGTCTAACAGAGCGCAGAGTTCTCAAAATCATAATACCACTAGGTCTAATCCATCAGCATATAATCTCAAGGATACAAGGAAATCCTGCAAATGTATTTACTGTTATTAAGTTTCTGAAACTTTGCACGTACTGAAATAGCACCTGCACATAGTGTGAAACAACCCAAAAGAAATATAAAACAGCAGCCTTTACATCACAAACTCAAGAGGTTCTGCAGATGTTGGAAATCCAAAATGCTGGAGGAACTTAGCAGGTCAGGTAGCATCTATGGAGAAGGATAAACAGTCGATGTTTCGGGCTAGGCTGAGACCTGATGAAGGGCCTTGGCCCAAAACATCGACTGTTTATTCCCCTCCATAGATGCTGCCTGACAGCTGAGTTCTCCAGCATTTTGAGTGTTGTTATCACTCTTCCAACAACCCCTTGTCCATTCATCATTTGGAAGTGTTTTTCATAGGTTGTAATTTAGTGATGCTACACTGAGCAGCTGGGTTCAGACAAGTGGGTGGTGGTGATAATGTGATTTATACCTCCAACTGGAAGTATAGTCTACATACATCACATATCATTTAGTTAATTCAATGTCCCAGGACTCAGCTATAACTGTAATATCAAAACAAAAGTGCAGACAGCAAAATCTGCACACCCTAGCAGCAGAATTTGATCATCAATAGTTTTATATGCACAGATGTATGTAATGTGTATATAGAAGTACCAAATGCATAAACATCACTTTGGAATTGTACTTTCCTTCAATGACAAGTACTTTGCCTAATTTAGAAAAGGAGTTTAGCTGTAACTATTATTTTGCTTAACCCCAAAGTCTACATGATTCGTGACTGAAAAGAGTATTAAAAGTTGTGTTGCTCAGTTACTAAATGCCTGACGGAATAAGTTTGGTTCTGTTTTAAAGTTTCTCACTTATGTCAGGAGCACAATACATTAGTCTATGAAATTGATTCTAATACTTAAATGAAGTTTAAATTCTTCCTGCATTTGTCGTTTAGCCTTGTCCAATGTTCACTGAAAGCATGCATTAATATTAGTTCCAAAATACTCCTGTAAAATCCCATCACTCCCCTTGATCCTTGAATAAGGAATGGTCAAAGCACACGTTTACAGTTCCTCGAACCCGGTGTTTAAATCCTTCCAATCAGGTTCTATTTCAGTCATCATACTGATGACTGAGTCTCAAATCACTTTCTAAATATATACAAAAATGAAAATATTAAAAGTTTGTGATCCCTTACTGACACCCAGAAGAAAATGGAAATAGTGGAGAAACAAACAAGAAATAAATCAGAATAAAGTGGAGGAAAAAAGTATTAAAGGAAATGAGGCTAAATTAGCATTAGCATTAGTAGAGGATTGAGGGATCCCTCTCTAATGAGACTGAAAGCAATAGTTCACTACAATTTAATAACACCACAGTTTTGAAAGGACTGTAAGATTACAACTAGTTCATCCGGTTCCGGTGACATCATCGTTCAGAATGGCAGCTTAAATCAATAGCTCCTCTGGAAAAACACATATTTTGCCCCGTTAATCCATCAAATATAAGACCTTTCAAAAATATCTGAATTGATAAGGGGGTCAAGAATGGAGATTTAAAAAAAGCACCACTGTGGAGCCTATGGAAGGGAGGTACAACGAGCAGCTCTCCTGCACGTGCGCGTGGCGGCGAAGCTGACGCTGGGCCTCGTGCAGGCGAAGTGGCAAATATGATAAGGATTCTGGAAGAGATAAGGGAAGCCCAAAAAGATATAAAACAGCAACTCAATGATATCAAGTCAGAGCTCGCCAACATCAATCAGAAAATAGCGGTGGCAGAGACTCGAATTGAGAAGGTGGAAGGTCACGTGCAAAACGTGGAACAGATACTAAGAAAGACGATAAAAATATTAAATCAACAGGAAAGTAAATTGCTTGACCAGGAGGGAAGATCGCGATGGAAAAATATCAGGATTTATAATGTTTCCAAAGGAGCAGAGGGATTGTCAATGATACACTTTGTAGAAAAGTTGCTGCGGGAAGCCCTGGAGATTCCCCCGACTATGGAGATTGAAATTGAGAGGACGCATCGTTCGCTCGTCCCGCAGCCTCCTGGAGACAGAGAAAGTAAGCCGTGCTCAATAGTACTTAGATTCCTTCGATTCAAGAGCAAGGCAGAGATTCTACGAAGAGCCTGGGGTAAGAAGAAAGTTTTTTGGAACGGGAAGTTAATATACTTCGATCATGATTACCCCCTGGTGGTCCTACCGAAATGGAAGGAATATTCCGAAGCAAAACAAATATTAAAGCAAGAAAAGATTAAATTCCAAACCCTGTACCCTGCTAAACAGAGGGTATTTTACCATGAAGGGATACGACTATATCAGACATTGGAGGAGGCGACTACAGACATGAAGAACAGAGGACTGCCCATAAGTGTGCTCAAACCCAGGGAAAGTCTGGTTGAGCAGTTATCCCGATCTGCTTGGGAAATAGTAAGAGAACCGAGAAAGCAGGGGACGGGAGCAGGACAAGAGAAGGATATTAGGAAGAGACTGAGTTCTCAGAGGACAGCCCTCACCTCCTCCAGAAGAGCCATAACGCTTGGCTAACTTTAAAAGTGCTGATAAACTAAACGGAAGCAAAAATAGACAGTGATATACCTATCTCGAGAAATACGTATTATAATGTGGATTTCATATTACTTAATTTTTAAAAATCCATTCATTCCTTTTTCCCCACCTAAATGAGAATATATACATGGGAGGAATACACAGGGAAATCATTTCTGTGTAATAGACATAGATTTTTTTTACTTACTTCTATAGGTACTGCAGCAGGGGCCCTCAACTCACAGGTAGGAGGGGCTATCCCCCATGGCTAGACATTTCTTCTAGCTCAACCCAGGGTCATCTAGAGACCCCAGCCTTGGAATCACACCTTCGTTACCTTTTTTTTTATTATTCATGTTTCTTGGCTCTTATTTGTTCAGGGAGTAGATCGATTAAGTCATATTCTGCAAATTTCAATGATATACTAACAGGTAAATACACATGGCTAAGGACAGAGTAAAATTCATTTATTTTAATGTCAATGGGCTGTTGAATCCAGTCAAGCGCAGTATAATTCTATCAAAAATGAAAAAAGAACAAGCCCATGTAGTATATTTACAGGAAACTCACTTAAATGATAATGAGCATGGAAAATTAAAGAGAATGGGCTTCACTAATTTGTTTTTCTCCTCAAATATATCAGGACATAGAAGAGGAGTTGCTATTCTCATCTCAAGCAAGCTAAATTTTGGAAAAAGTATTCAAAATGGGAGATAAGGAGGGCAGATATATTCTGGTAAGGGGGAATATAGATGGAAATCCAGTTGCTTTATTGAATATATACGCACCCCCAGGAAGTGAAATTAGTTTCTTCCAGAAAATTACTAACATTATGGTAACGGAAACAGAAGGTCTCTTGATATATGGGGGAAGATTTAAATTTACAATTACAACCAAAGTTAGACTCTTCCAATAGAAAAACTTATGAAACAAAGTCCTTACATAAGAAAGTTAACACTCTTTTTGAGGATGTTGGTCTAATTGACATATGGAGGGACCTTTTCCCCGATAGAAGGGATTACACTCATTATTTTGCCCCCCCCCTCCATTCCGTATATACAAGAACAGACTATTTCATAACATTTGGAAAAGACAGACACAAAATAATCACCTGTGGAATTGGGATAGTAGATGTAAGTGACCATGCATCTATATATTTATCAGTCAATTTTGACCTACAACCAAAGAATACTATTTGGAAACTAAATTCAGCGGGAGGAGGAGATAGCCACGCGCGCGCAGCCCTCTAGTGAAAATGATATCGTAGCCGTTAAGTAGGGGCCGTGGCCAATTCTGATTTGATGGAGACAGACGTGAAAGCACAGAGGAACATCTGGAGAAATTTCTGAAACGCAGGTTCGCTGCCGCTGTTATTGGGCGATCCAGAATCTTCCGAGGGAAGGCCCCAAAATCCCTAGCTTTGCCCGCTGCTGGCAACCAAGATTGAGGTTGAATCGTTCCTATAGAGATGGTGCTCGGTACTCGGTGTCAGAGCACTGATCGGAGGCTCGAAGTTTTCGGATGACTCAGAGTCGGACTGTGGTCAGGCATGACAGGGAGAGTTTTCTTCCTTCTCCCGTCTGCGTGAGATATGGGACATTTGACAGACTTTGAACTTTTTACTGTGCCATGGACTGTTCAAGTTATGATATTGTTGCACTGTTGTAACTACATGTTATAATTATGTGGTTTTGTTAGTTTTTTCAGTCTTGGTCTGTCCCTGTGTTTTGAGATATCACACCGGAGGAAATATTGTATCACTTCTTAATGCATGCATTACTAAATGACAATAAAAGAGGACTGTGCGTCTTCGTAATCTAAAAAAAATTCAAGTCTACTCAATGATCCCTATTTTAAGGAACAAATTAAAAAGAAATTGGTCTTTACTTAGAATTCAATGATAATGGAGGGGTTTCACCTCCCATTCTATGGGATACTCTGAAGGCCGTCTTAAGAGGGAAAATTATAGCGATATCTTCATATAAGAAAAAAATAAGGAATAAAACAATAGAAGAATTACAAAATAAGCTGAAGGAACTAGGAAAAAAAACACAAATTGAGTTTGGCACAGGATACACGAGAGGAAATTTTAAAAATTAGGAACGAATTAATAGTTTGGCTACACGAGAAATTAGAAAATAATAAATGTTTCTGAAACAGAGACACTATGAAAGTGGAGCTAAATCTATGAAAATACTGGCATGGAAACTGGAAAAAAAAAGAAAACAGAAAACACAATTCATAGAATTAGGGATCCAAGAACAAAAGTGATTAAAAAAAAATAAGCCAAGCGAAATTCAAGAAGCTTTAGTTCCAGGGGGGAGCATAACCCAAATTGACACCTTCCTGAATTCTTTAGAGTTACCCACTTTAAGCAAAGAACAAAACAGAACGATGACTGCTGACATAACTAAAGCTGAACTAAAAACTGCAAGTAGTAGACTTAAATTAAGCATGTTCAGAAGTGAGTTCCTGTTTTACTCCCCACACTGAACTGGGCCCTAAGAAAGGTGCAAATGCCACCCAGCTGGAAGGAGGCGATAATCTCAGCTATACCGAAGGGCAAGGATAAAATGGAATGTGGGTCATTTAGAACAATATCTGTTCTCAATGAGGATTATAGAATATTTACCTCCATCATGGCCAAGCAATTAGAAGAGTTTCTACCCACAGTGATACATAATGATCAGACACGTTTTATACAACAACGCTAAACACAAGGCAATATTACGAAGGACATTCACATTATGGATCATATTAAAAAGATGAAATTGAAGCAATAGTGATAAGTGTGGACGCTGAAAAGGCATTTGATTCAGTTAACTGGAATTTTCTTTACAAAGTTTTACATAGATTTGGTTTACATGACACAATTATTAAAACTATACAGGCACTACACGACAATCCTACTGCCAGGATTAAAATCAATGGATATTTATCTAATAGTTTTACCCTAGAAAGGGGCACGAGACAGGGTTGTGCATGGTCACCACTACTCTTCGCATTATATCTGGAACCATTAGCTCAATACATCAGACAAAATGAAGATATCAGGTGAATTACTATTAAAGGGACAGAGCATAAATTGGCCTGTTAACGCGGATGACATTTTGATCTATCTAGGGCAACCAACATACTCTTTACCTAAATTGATGCAATCCTTTGAACAATATGGACAATTATCAGGATACAAGATCAACATAGATAAAACCCAACTATGTTTATATAACTATAGCCCACCAAGAGAAATTGAAAGTAGATATCCTTGGGCATGGCAAACAGAGTCCGTCAAATATTTGGGCATCATTATGCCAAAAGATTTGGCAAAATTATCAGAATGCAATTATCAGCCTATATATAAAAAAATTAAGGAAGATATAACAAGATGGAACCTAATTCCTTTTCTTGGGCTCAATTCAAGGATTGAATCTATTAAAATGAATATACTGCCCAGACTACTGTAGCTCTTTCAGACCCTAGCAAGAGATTAACCAAACTCAATTCAATGAATGGAACAAGATGCTATCAAGATATATATGGCAAGGTAAAAGGCCTAGAGTTCATCTCAGAACTTTGCAATTAGCCAAGGAAAAAGGGGGATGGGGCCTACCTTCTCTTAGAGATTATTATTTTGCAGCACAGTTGAGAGCTGTTATATGCTGGTGCAACCCATCATATGACGCTCGATGGAAAAACGTTGAAGAGAGGATACTTTCCATCCCCATACAGGCAATTTTGGCTGATAACAACCTACAAAATTACATAAATAATATTGACAACCCATGGATGAAATGGACTCTTCAAATATGGAAAACTATTCTAAAAGAATATAAACTAGAGAGGGATATTGCAATTCTTAAATGGTGTGCATATGACTCGGATTTTACGCCGAATAAACTGGATGCTAGATTTAAGGACTGGACAGCTAAAGAAATAACAGCTATTTGCAATATAATGAAAGAAGGAACACTGTTCAGTTTTTAAATGCTCAAAGAGAAACACTTATTAGAAAAACAAGACTTTTACCGGTACTTACAGATGTGACAGTATGTTAATAGGAGGGTTAAAAATGTGACCAAGGCAAGTACATGTCTGATGGTTGGTTGTTCGTCCATCGTTGACGTTGATGAGGACCTCGACACCATTATGATGGTGTCGAGACTAGCGCGTGATTTGGATTTAAGTGAGGGAGAGTTGCGCAGCGTCAGCCTCACTCTCTCTTCCCAATTCCCATCTGGATCCAGTGGCAAGACAAGAGTCTAGACGGCTGGAGATGGGACTAGGTGCAGTGGATGACCAGGACATCTTCTGTGTCTTGCCCTGCTCTACACATTCCACGACGCTTGCAGAGACCGCCTTCTTGACCGTTGGACCTTCCATAGGTCTCGTCCGCTCAATCCGCCGGAGTCTGTCTTCACATGCTGGGATAGACAACTCCCTATCACACCGAGGATTTGAGACCCGTCAGCTACCCTCACCTGGTTTAGCCGGCTTGTCAAAGCCGTTGCCCAGGGTGTGGCCGCTGTTGCATGCAAACAGCTACGGGGAGCCACAGGTGAGAGCTGAGTGCCAGGTGGGGACCAAAGGTGGACTAACCGCCCTGAAAAGGACGCGACATGTTCCCCCACCAGAGGTGCTACCCCTCCCTGACACCCCATACACCCATACATGTCTGATAGAGCTATTTAGAAAAGCATATAATTCAGACAACTGTAATAGCATCATTTCAAGCGTGTATAATGGTTTGCCAAATCTTAAAACACATTCGACTTCATACATTAAAACAAAATAGGAGAAGGAAGGAGGGATAATAATATCTGAGGAAGACTGGACAATAATATGGAGGTATCAATGGAAGTGTACCAGCTCACAGAAATGGAGGGAGTTTGGATGGAAAAACTTGATATTTTATTACACCCTCTCAGAAATCCCATTACGATAGTAACCCCCCGTTTGCTGGAGAAATTGTGGAAATCAAAATGCAAACCATTATCATATTTTCTGGGAATGCCCCATTATCAAAGACTAATGCCCTACAAGAGATCTTTAAATGTGAAATACTCTTAGAAAGTAAGACCATATATTTTGGGTACACCCTATCCTCGTTATATGCGTCTTTAGACTATGCGGATGCGGATTCACAGTTATGTGAGGAACCTATTTCTACCAATGTTTCATTATATGCATCCAAAATTCACAGTTATGCAAGGAGCACTGCCTTCCCGCCAATACAAGTCACGTGCGCCTCACAATCTCTCTCCCACCACTCTCGCATTAGTTTTGGCAAGGTGTGGATGCGCGATCTTAAACTTTTGTTGGTTTAACCTACGGTGCAGTGACCTTGTGCTTGAAATATTTAACTATGCCTCCGAAGTGTCTGATGTCATGTCCTGGGCCATCAGCCGAGCAGCAGAGAACCACTTTAACACTTGAAAAGAAAGTTGGAAATTATAAACAGCGCGGCATCAGCTGAAAGTAACACAGCTCTGGGATGCTACTGCCGGGAACAGAATCTTGCCTTTAAAGTTCTTTTGTTGCTGGACAATGTACCAGCCCATCCTAAACATTTGGACAGTATTCATCCTAACATAACAGTGCGTTTCCTGCCGCCTCGCACAACATCGCTGATTCAACCACTCGACCAGTGTGATCCACATTCAAGGCGTACGTTTTTTTTTACCGCAAACTATCTCTCAGATGCTGCAAGCAACAGACAATTTTGAAAATCCCGGGAGTTTACCAACGGTGAGGGAATGGTGGAAGTTGGAACACTTGGCATAAATGATGATGGACGTGGACCCAAGTTTAGAACGGAATCAGCATTTCAGTCATTCCCTGCCGTCAACCCTTCTTCCCTACAAGCAAATTTATGCTGAAAAACAAAATGCTGCCAAACAAACAACCCTCACCACTTTATGCAAATCACTGTAATCTTCTGCTGCCGGCAGTTATAAGAGTTCTGCGAGTCTTCCTTCACCCCTTGCTGTACTTGATATTATCCTGACGACCACAACCATCCACCTTATCCGTGTAAAGCTGCCCGACACCACAACAACCACTCATCTCCCGGAGCAAACACACCTGCCATTGTTGGTGAGTACTGCACACCAGATGATGTTAACTTTCTATGATTTATTTATTGAATACTACCTTAAAGTTGATTAAATATAAATGTTGTCTTGTAGTACTGCTTTTGTGTCGTACTGGTATAAAAATGTGAATAAGTTACAGATAAAACATATTTAGGAAGCCCTCTGGGACGCATCCCTATTTTCTCCATTTAAATAATTATTCACATTGTGCAATTTCACATTATGCATCAACTTCAAGGAACGTATCCCTGGCATATAACGAGGATAGGGTATATATAATGGTTGAAAAGAGATAAATATTTAATGAATATACTGCTGGTGGCTGGTAAAAAGACCCTTACCAGGAAATGGTTATCACAAGAGAGCCTAACTTTAAATGTATGGATGGAAACTACAATGGACATTTACAAAATGGAGAAGATAACAGCATCTGTTAATCATAAGTTGGAACTATTTGATTCATACTGGAAAAAATGGTTTAACTACATAACACCTCATAGGCCTTGTTTTATTCTCACAAGTCAATGAATATGTTGAAAAAAATCACTCCCTACTCTGTACATAGTTTTCTTTCGATTGTTCTTTCTTTCCTCTCCTTTCTATGAGTGTATACCTCAGATAAATATTATGTGGAGATTTGTGACAAATATGATTATATGATATATATGTACAGTATCTGAAATACATCTTATGGAAATGTTTGTTTGATGATGAAATACAATAAAAAATAAATTACAAAAAAAACAACTAGTACATCCCAGTAAAACTGCAATAGCACAACCCAACTATTTAAGAAAGCAGGGGAGAAAATATGGAACTACAGAGTAGCATGGAAAAAGGTAGAATCTGGTTATTAAAAGAGTAACAGGGCACACAGAAAACAACAAGACTGGACAGAGTCAACATGAATTTAAGAAATCTGTCAAAATATAAAGAATACACAAAAGGAGCCAATGAATTTACTGTATTTGGAAAATTAAAGCCTGTTCATGTGATACTACAAAATGTATGAAAAACCAAAACAGATGGGATTGCAATATAGATGTATGGACTGAAAACAGTAGGAACATACTGGTTTACCTAGATCAATGACTTGGATGATAATGGAAAGCTGGGTAGCAGCGCAAGCTGTTAGAGATGCAGAAGAGCATTAAAGAATAGATAAGGCTAAGGGAACATTCAAGCACATGGTTGATAGAATGCAATATAAAACTTGATCACCATATCTGATAACAAAACTACAAATGCAGAATATTTATTTCAAATGGTAATAGACAGAAAAACACAAGAGATCCACAGAACACAAATTACTGGAAGTTGACGTGGAGGTAAAGTAAGCTGACGTGGGAAGGTAAACAATACTTTGGTCTTTACTCCTGTACTCAAAATCCTCTTGTTTTACTGATTATAAAGTTCCTAGTGAGATTGAGCCTGCAATATTCTGCATGGATCTGGGTTCCTTACCTAAGAATATACATGAAAAAGAGTCAATGAAATTTACAAAATTCTCATGGAACCTGAGTGGCTGAATGCAAGCATGATGATTTCCTAATTGGTGTGCCTAAAGCCAAGGGTTAAAATCTCAAAATAAAGGATTATCCACTCAGGACTAAGGCTGAGTAAAAAGTACTTTGTGTGAAATTTGTTGTGCATTTAATATTTGAGTAATATTATAAATATACCATTGATTAAGTATTCCTGTTCATTCAAGTAATTCATTATGGGTTATGTGTAAAAGTATGTAAATGGCATACATCATCACACCATCACATCAAACATACGTGCCTCACTTAAAGTAAAATCAAATGCACATGAGTTATCTCCCGGCTTCCCTGTTTTCCTCTTCAATTAGTTTTTATGTTTTGCAGTTACAAAACAAAGTTCTCTTCACAAGAGACTCAGTGATAAATATATTTACAGACAGAAATTGATTGTTTTTAGATAGTTAGGAAATAGAGGAATACAAGGTTAGTGCAGTTGAGAGGAAAGACATCTTATTGAATGGAGAAGCAGCTCTAAGGAACCAGATAACCTATTGCCTCTTCTATTTGTTTTACTGTTACCTCTACATAACTGTGACTAAAGGTAATAAATGCCTTTGAACAACAAAAGAACTGCTTGTAATAAAAGTTCTTTTAATCTGTTACCTCTAGAGCTTGAAGGATAACTGGGTAGCCTGAAAAGAATAGCAACTGAAAACCTAAAAAAACTCTGATTGCTAAAGGTCAGATATAAAAATAGATAATACTGGAAACACTTGGTAGGGCAAAATGTAGCTGTAGAAAGAGAAAAAGATAATGTTTCAGGTTGAAAATGCTCCATTGAAACTGGAAAAGCACACATTTGCTTCTCTGGTACTGAAATGTGACAACTTAAAGATAATAGAAAGCTGATCAAGCCAACCAGACCCCACCAATAATACTTGATCCCAAAACTCCAACCTTAGTATCTTCATATTTTTCATATACTTTTGCCTCTCAGAGCTACCACTTGAATACATGCTGCCCACCAACACTCAAACTCCATTGTAGTAATATGTGGGGGGGAGGGGTGGAAGGGTCTATTACTTTAAATCATACAGTTACTTGCCTATAATAGATAAGCAAAAGTTTTCACATAAAGACTGGGAAGGTCAAGGTGATTTAAGTAAATTTTCAAGCCAATCACTACATCTCCAACTGGAACATCACATCACCCTGCCTTTATCTGCTACTGAAAACCTTATGTACAGTTGCAAAAAACTGCTCTTCTCAAGAAAGATCTGTTTATGTACACCATACCTTGATCAAAACAACTTTCAGAGGACCTTAGAAGAATTGTAGAGATGCATGAAGCTGGAAAAGACTACAAAAGCATTTCTAAAGTTCTTTGAGTGTTCATCAGTACACAGTAAGAGAAATTGTCTACAAATGGAGGGAATTCAGTACTGTCGCTACTCGCCTAAGGAGAAGGTGTCCTGCAAAGGTCACATCAAAAGCACGAAGTGCTATATGAAGGAGGTGAAAAAGAACCCTAGAACCCAACAGTAAAAGACCTACAGAAATCTCAGTCTCTGTTCATGTGTCCACTATAAGAAATACACTGAACAAGAATGGTGTTCATGGAAGGACACCATGGAGGAAACCACTGCTCTCCAAAAAAAATATTATTTCTGCATGTCTCAGTTTGCAAAAGACTACCTAGATGTTCCACAACGCTTCTGGGACAATGTTCTGTAGACAGATGAGACCTTTTTGGCATAAATGCACATTGCTATGCTTGGAGGCCTTGCATCGGCATTCCACACCAACACCAAAACCTCATCCCAACTTTGAAGCATGGTGGAAAGAGCATCATGGTTTGGGGCTGCTTTACTGCCTCAGGGCCTGGACAGCTTGCATCATTAAGGGGACAATGAATTCAAAATTGTATCAAGACATTTTACAGGAAAATGCCAGGGTAGTAGTCTGTCACCTGAAGCTTAATAGAAGTTGGATGATGCACCAAGACAATAATCCAAAACACAAGAGTAAATCAATGACAAAAAGGTTTAAAAATAAAGTGTTTTGAAATGGCCAAGTCAGAGCCCAGACCTTAACCCAATTGAGATGTTGTGGCACAACCTGAAGAGGGCTGTACATGCAAGGTATCCCAGAAATACTGATTAACTGAAACACTTTTGTATGGAGGAATGGTCTAAAATTCCTCCTTGCCGTTGTGCAAGTCAGATCAGCAGCTTCAGGAAATGTTTGGTGGAGGTTTTGCTGCTAAAGAAGGTTCTACCAGTTATTAAATAGAAGAGTTTAGATACTTTTTCCAGCCTGGACTGTGAATGATTAAACAATGTGTTCAATAAAGACATGAAAAGTACAATTGTTATTGTACAGCTATTAATTTAAGCAGATACTGTTCATCTATTGCTGTGACTTAGATGAAGATCAGGCCACATTTGGAGGTGTTCAGTAAATGAGTGGATAGCCAGAGACTTTTTTCTTCCCCCAGAGCGGAATCGGCTAATACAAGGGGGCATAACTTTAGGCACTGAGAGAAAAATATGGGGTGGGGAGAAATTACTAAGACAGTTATTTATTTATTGAGATACAGTGTGGAGTAAGCCCTTCAGGCCCTTCAAGCTGTGCTGCCTAGCAATCCCCCAAATTAATCCTAGTCTAATCACAGGACAATTTACAATGACCAATTAACCTACCAAGTGGTACATCTTTGGAATGTGGGAGGAAACTGAAGCACCCAGAGGAAACACACATGGTCATGGGGAGAACATACAATCTCCTTACATGCAGCGATGGGGATTCAACCTGGATGGCCTGTAATGTTAAAATGTTGTGCTAACCACTACACTACCACGCTGCCCTATTTTACAGAGAGTGCTTAAGTGGATGGAACAAGCTGCCATACGTGATGGTATAGGCGCATACATAGGGACATTTAAGAAGCTCTTAGAAAGGCACATGGATGGAAGAAAAATGGAGGGCGGTGTGGGAGGAAAGTAGATTGAATTTGCAGTAGGTTAAGGGTTGGCTCAATGTCATATGCCTGCACTGATCTATGTACTGATACCATTGGTTGTGGATTAAAGAATATTCTGGACACCATCCAATATCTGATCTTGCAGTTTAACTCACCAAATTTAAATTATACTACAATTTCTACTGTTGTATGTCACAAGATACAAGATGAACATATTCACTGAGCCAAAGGAGGTTCAAGAAATAAATTTAGAATTTTTAATTGCAACCCACAAGTCAACTGAATTTTCAAAGTGCGCATATATACATTTCCTAATACAAAAAGAAAATTAATGAGGGAGATTTAATAAAAAATGTAATGTAGATACAGCCATCCTTCAAAGGATAACATGAAGTTCAGATCGATCTTTAAAATTTCTTTTAATTTTGTTTAAAGATGAAATTTTAAGAAAGCTAACCCTGAGAATACCTATGAAAGTGGGCAAAAATGCCACTGAAGTACAAGGTCAGACAAAACAAACCACATATCAAGGTCTCCACAGTCAATGCAAACATGCTTATAGTTATATATTTTCTTGTTAAGCATCTATTGATGCTAGTTAATGGAAACACTGATTCTGAACACCAAAGAATCAATTGTGCCAGCATGATCTCAGTAACAGATTTAAAATTTGCCTTAATACTCCATTTAGCACCCACAAGTATTCTTATGTCATGCCCCTATATTGTGAAAGTGGGCTCAAAATGGATTTTGAAACTAAGTGTTCAAGTTGTTTAGTTTAGAGTTAAAGAATCATACAGTGCAGAAATCAGTCCTTTGGCACAGTCCATGCCAACTATCAATTACCCATCTATACTAATCCCATTTATTGACAATTGCTTTGGCAATTCACATGCTCATCTGAATAATTAAATGTAAGATTAGATGTTTGTGTGTCTCCCAAATATTTTATTATTTTTCCCTTTTTTGGATATCTGAATATCTCTGACAACACAGGATTTAGCACTGAAGCCCAAGAGATTTGCTAAGTTGCCTTCTTGAATATGGCAATCTTTCTAACATAACTCCATATAGTAACTTCCCCGGGCTGGATGATTGACCTCTCATAACTACAACCACCCTCTTTCTTCTTTTATTTTAAACAATTTATCATGTCGATGATTCATGTTTTATTCTTCCTTGTTATGACCAGTTTCAAAGTTCCTTTGGACCAACTGGATCAATCATTGCCTTGACTGAGGACAGAACACTTTCATCCCACTTCCAGTATTCAGCTTCTTATCACAGCCTTGAACCAAGATCTAAACCCCCATTAGCCTTCACAAAATGACATTCAGTGAACAGGTAAGATTTCACTGCTGATTACTGCCAGAGTGTTGATAATTAATCAGATTGTATTTGTCCTACTTTAAGTGAATAGACATACCTGGAGTGATTTTTCATATTGTTAGGTACATACCAAAGTTATAAAAATATTTGAATGGTTAGGCTACAATACTGTTGGTTTTACAGCGTATGTCTTCAGTACTAAGTTCGAAGCTGTCTAGTCCCAATGGGTTTTGTTCTCAGCCATTTCTTCAGATCGGCTGGAATGAACTGGCTGAAGACAGGCTTCTCAGCTGTAGATCTCAGGAGGAAACCAATGCAGGATATCCACTCGGCACTTTTGGCTCAAAATAGTTGTGAATGCTTCAAGTCATGTCCTTAGGGTGCATATGTTGTGATACACTGGCATTGAAGTTGAAGCTGTTCTTGGAGCTTCATCCTCTTGTTAGCTGTTTAGTTATTTACCATCATTCATAATTAGTTGCAGCAGGACCTCTGTCTGATCAATTGGTTATGTGCATATTGCCCTGTGCAGTTACACTAGGTTGGCACCTCATATTTACAAAATGATTGTCACAGTTCTCAATTAACTTGCTGCACTCATCATTGAACAGGAATTGATTCCACAATTCAACAGTAATGCTAGCACTAAGGAAACAGCAAACCAAGTTGCATTGACACACATTTTTCCTGCAATTGGTGCAGAATACAATGGTCAATGTTCTTGCTGTGAAGATTGGTCTGTATGCCATGCTATCCTTGCTATCCTTCCGGAGAATCAGTTTACTGATGTATAATAACTCTGCACAATATAAATCACTATACATTATGCAGTGATGAACCTGCCCGTAAGTAGATTTGGATAAATAAACTCGAAGGTTTATTCCTCTTATTGATTTACTCACTACCTACGATAGGCCCAATGTGGGAGCTATATCCTTCCAAACACAAACAACTCAAAACAGTAACGGTGCTACCACTCCATTTTAAACGAGAATATTTGAAGTCCCCTATCAGAGTGCATTCTTTGCCCCTGCTTCTTCTACTGGAGGATGGTAGTGGTGTTACTTTTTTTTTAAAAAGAAGTTTCCTCGTCCATGTCAAAGAATTCAGAGTATGAAATCAAGGTTAAGGCCCCTCTCTCAGTTTACTTTCTCCTAGGTAAGCCAATTGTCATCTAGTCCAATGGGTCATTTCCCCAGAGGATCGTGATAGAGGAATGTGGCATATTATAAAGTATGATTCTGTCACTTGAACACAGATAGTCAACAGAAAACCAAATTACCTAAAGAAGAGTTAGGTGAGCACATAGGTCCAATGACTCTAACATTCATAATGTTTAGAGGTTTTCCAAAACAGTCAAGGACACCAATGACCAAAACTTCCAAGGGCTACAAACAGAGCCAAGAAAGATTTAGTTACAAGGAACAGCGCCTGCTGGAAGGAACACAAAAAAAAGCTTTCCGAATTGTAACTCCATCCTTGATGCAAGTAACTTTGACTCCACTCTACGGCAAACAATCTGGTCCAGTTTTGCTGTCACTAATGACCAAAAGTCAAAAGGAACACATGCTAACTGGAAAAAAATAAAGCTACTGGACCTCTGCTGAAGTTGAGAAACCAGGCAGACAGGAAATCCATATGTTTGATTTGTCTGGATAGGAACCTCAACAACAAAGTAGTCATTTCCATTTCCAAAACAGGACCGTCACTGCTAGGGGCCCTCCACAACCACCACCTTCCAATGACCAAGAAGCTGGTCCCATATCACAATGTGGATTCTATTCGCTTGGAAGTGAACTGGACATGATCTTCATATGACAACTCCAAAAGAAATTAAGGAAACATTTCAGATAATTTTCCAATTCCATTCACTGAGGAGGCTATAGGCCATCCTTTAAATTTGGTTGCCTGCAGAAATTCAGCTCCATCTTATGTCTTTCAAGCACATAGTTCGTGATCTTAACCAATAAATCCAAACAAACATAATCCCAGTGCAGACTAGCATCATAACCCCATTCTAGCTGCAATACTGCTTTTCATCTCTAATAAATTTTGTACTGAAATAAACATAATCTCGGTCATTGGATTGCTTTTATACAGACGATATTTGCATACATGTATATTCAAAAGCTGAATTCTAAAGTCATTGTTAACTCATCCACCAAAGTGTACATTGAAGCAAGTCTTGCAGAAAAAAATGCAAATCAGAAAGCCTTCCTCATCTGCCCCCCCGCCACTGTACAATATCACCTGTTGACAAAAAAAACCAAAAGACCAAGGAAAGCATGGACCCTTTCTGACAATTGCCAGTGCAATGTATCAAAGACAGCAGATTTTTATAGTAGTAAAGCAGCACAGTTTTTTTCCCCCCACCTTGAGGAAAAGTATGGTTGGAAATCAAAATTACAAACCCAGCCCTAATTACACTGAGTCACTTCATCTACATGCCCGAAACAAGCCACTCAAAGCAGACAGGGATTATAAAGGATTACCAGATGAAAACAAAACAGTACAACGCAAGAACAGGCCCGTTGGCCTAAGGTTCAAATTAATTAAGCTAATGGTGCCTAATTGCACTAAACCTCTCTGCCTGCACATGATCCACATGCCTCCATTCTCTACATATTCATGTACTAAGAGCCTCATAAATGCCTCCACCACCACTTCTGGCAGTGCATTCCAGGCACCCACCACACTGTATGTAAAAAAAATATAACTTGCTATGGACACCTGCTTTGAATTTTACCCCTCACCTTCTCTAGTATTAAGGCAATGCAACCCTGAGAAACATATCAGGTAAGTCTATATACGCCTCTCGTAATTTTATAAACTTCTATCAGGTCACCCCTCAGCTCCAATTGCTCGAGAAAGGGCAACCCTCCATTGTTCAACCTCTCCTTACAGCATCTACCCTTTTATCCAGGTAGCATCCCAGTAAACCGCCAGGTAAAAGATTTAAGGATTTTCTCAAAGCCTCTGAGAAAAAGTGTAACCATCTCTTATGACTTTCTGAATTCCTGGTCCTTTGGCTATTCAAGTGAAGAAGAAACATTCAGGATAGCATTGAGAACTATGACTCCATTCATAACAAGCTCTTAGATAGCACAAGCACTGGTGGGAACAACCATCTCCACAACTATCCACCTGCAGCAGAGCACAATGGTTGCCCCAGTCCTGACAGAATTGAAGTGGAAACAAGTTATTTGAACTTCACGAAAGAGGTGGCTACAGTTAAAACAGAATCAAAAGGAAATAAAGATGGCAGAATGTTGTACAAACATTTATTGTCCTGGAGTCAGTTAAATCATCATTTTTAGCTTTTGTAAGTCTGCAATTCAAAGGCAATTAAGCTTGTTGACCGACTTCAGGGAGCAAGCAATCTACCTGTTGGGTGCATTCACTAAATATTTCAGAATTTTAATTGATAACGGACAAGTCAACTTGACTAATAAACACTATTGCTTTCTAGGAAATATGACCTTTCTGATCTTTTTCCATCAGTTACTTTACATGGCAAGCATTTTGGTAATTTTTTTTATATTGTATTCCAAATTTATACAATATTCTGAATGAAATCAGTGAATTGTTAGCTGAGGATCATTTTTTAAATTTCAAAAAGACTAAAAGGAACATTTGGAGATGACAAGTCAACTGAATGTTGAAAAGACTTAAAAATCGTATTGACTCTGGAAACGTTCATTATTTTGTACTGATTCCTTTATTATGTACCCATGAGACTTTAATCAATTTTTGTCCTTTCGTTTTCGGTACATGTATTGTGACCTGCATTTCATTTACTCTAGTCAAAACGCTATCAATGTAGATCATCCATTTTGATATTTTTTTTAAAGAAATGAAACAATGTGCAATTGATTAATCTAGAAATTACACAGAAGCTTTTTTCAATAAAGGTCAAATGATTACAAGGACATGACCATATTATTTGAAAGAATGAACTGTTTTCTAGATAAGTTTATCATTAATGTCAGGAGTTAATATCAACTTCTCTGCCAAGCATGGCTAGTCACATTTGTTGACATGAGTAATTTAGAATACTGAGAGTCCAATTCACTGGTTTATTGGCAAGACCGATAGCGGGGGAGCTGTGTGGCCTCATTTGTGGTATGGACCTGGCCTCATTCATGCCTCAGGGTCACCTGTTGCAGCTGTTGAGGAGGGAGATGCTAGGGCTGGCTGTGTGCCACTGAATTCTGCACTGGATTGGATACCGGCCCTTCTTGTTGATGCTGCCTGTCAGTGTTTGCTCAATAGACAACAAGCTGGATTGCATTCATCTCTGTGGCGCACTGCACGATTAGGAACCACTGTGGGCTGTTCTTGGAGGAACGTGGCTCCAGGATAATGTTCTTGCACCATCAATCTACAGGCCATGACACTCAAGGATTTGGGCTATACTACTTAAAAATGTTTTTTGTAACAATGTTTTTCTGCTATAATTAAATGTGCTACATGTGTTGCGTACTGTTTGCAACTGTTGGTTCTGTGTTTTGCACCTTGGCCCCAAAGGAATGCCATTTCATTTAGCTACATTTGTGTGCATAGTTGAATAACAATGAAACTTGAACTATACCCCTTTAATCTTTTCATATTTGATCTTTGAACATGTCAATTTTTTTTTAAACATTGCAATTGCACCCATCTATATGGCCTCCTCTGGCAGCTCATTCCATATAATCACTGTCTAGGTGAAAAAAAAAACTGCTCCTCAGATCCCCTTTCAACCTTTCCCTTCTCATCTTCAGAGTAAGTTATTATCATATACTACCTTGAGATTAATTTTTTGCAGGCATTTAGAGGAAATAGTACAATAAAATTTTACAATAAACCTACATAAACAAAAAGACTGTCAAAACAACCAAAGTGCAAAAGACAAACTGTGTAAATAGAAATAATACTGAGAACATGAGTTGTAAAGAGACCTTGAAAGTGAGTCTATAGGTCATAGAATCAGCTCAGGAGCCTGACGGTTATTGAGTAATAACTGTTCCTGAACCTGATGGTGTGGGACTTAATACTTGAAAACCTAGTAGAGGGGCATCTTAAACCTATGCCTTAGACTTTTACATTCTCCTACTGTGGGGAAAAAGCTATAACCATTCACCTAAACTCTGCCCCTCATAAAAAGAGTCCCAGCATATCCAGTCACATAGAATTCAAGTCCTGCAGCCCATGCATAATTCTTGTAAATCTTTTCTACAGTCTAGCTTAATTACATCCTTTCTATAATATAACCAGAACTGCACACAATATTCCAAGTGTGGTCTCACATATGCCCTATACAGCTGTAATATGACATCTTGACCTCAGTGCCTCATTGACAAAGGCAATTGTGCCATACACCATCTTCACTACCCTGTGTTGCCAATTTCAGTTAACTATGCACATGTACTTCAAAGATTCTGTTCTACAATGCTCCTCAGGACCTTGTCATTTACTGTGCAAGTTCTACCCAGGTTTAACTTCCCAAAAATGCATCATTTCACATTTGTCCAAGTTACAGTGGTGCTCGAAAGATTGTGAACCCTGTGGAATTTTCTCTTCTTCTGTATCTTCACACAAGTCTTAAAACAAGATAGAGAACCCAATTAAATAAACACAAAAAAAAATTATACTTGTTAATTTATTTATTGTGAAAAATGATCTAATATTACATGTGAACCTTTGGAAAATGTGAACCTTTGCTTTTAGTGACTGGTGTGACACCCTTGTACAGCAACAACTTCAATTAACAGTAACTGTTTATCAGTCCTGCACATCAGCTTGGAGGGATTTTAGGCTATTTCTCCTTACAAAACTGCTTCAACTCAGATGTCGGTGGGCTTCCCTGCATGAATTTCTTGCTTCAGGTCCTTCCAGAATTGAAGACAGAGCTTAGGAGGGTTAATGGCGCCTAACGGCAACTCCTTTGCTTGCATCTTCGGAAACAGCTCTATTTCCATCTTTAATATCTCCATCTTTAATATCTCTATTTTTCCCTTTCAGGGTTCTTTTTTTTTGTAATTTATTTTTTATTGAAGTTCATCAAACAAACATTTCCATAAGATGTATTTCAGATATTGTACATACATCATATAGTCATATTTGTCACAAATCTCCACATAATATTTATCTGAGGTATACATTTATAGAAAAGAGAGGAAAGAAAGAACAAGCAAAAGGAGAAAACTATGAACTAGAAAGGAATGATCTTTTTTTTTAAAACAACATATTCATTGATTTGTGAGAATAAAATCAAGCCTATGAAGTGTTATGTAGTTAAACCATTTTTCCCAGTATGAATCAAATTGTTCCAACTTATGATTAACAGATGCTGTTATCTTCTCTATTTTGTAAATGTCCATTGTAATTTCCATCCATGCGTTTAAAGTTGGGCTCTCCTGTGATAACCATTTCCTGGTAAGAGTCTTTTTACCAGCCACCAGCAGTATATTTATTAAATATTTATCTCTTTTCAACCATTCTTGAGGTATATACCCAAAATATATGGTCTTACTTTCTAAGGGTATTTCACATTTAAAGATGTCTTGTAGGGCATTGTGTATCCCACTCCAATAGTCTTGATAACGGGGTATTCCCAGAAAATATGATAATGGTTTGCATTTTGATTTCCACAATTTCTCCAGCAAACAGGGTGGTTACTATCATAATGGGATTTCTGAGAGGGTGTAATAATATCTTATCAAGTTTTTCCATCCAGATTCCCTCCACTTCTGTGAGCTGGTACACTTCCATTGATACCTCCATATTATTGTCCAGTCTTCCTCAGGTATTATTATCCCTCCTTCCTTCTCCCATTTTGTTTTACTGTATGAAGTCGAATGTGTTTTAAGATTTGACAAACCATTATACCTGCTTGAAATGATTCTACTACCATTATCTGAATTATATGCTTTTCTAAATAACTCTATCAAACATGTACTTGCCTTGGTTACATTTTTAACCCTATTAACATACTGTCACATCTGTAAATACCGATAAAAGTCTTGTTTTTCTAATAAGTGTTTCACTTTAAGCAATTCAAAACTGAACAGTGTTCCTTCTTTCATTATATTGCAAAGAACTGTTATTCCTTTAGCTGTCCAGTCCTTAAATTTAGCATCCAGTTTATTCGGCGTAAAATACGAGTCATATGCACACCATTTAAGAATTGCAATATCTCCCTCTAGTTTATATTCTTTTATAATAGTTTTCCATATTTTAAGAGTCCATTTTGTCCATGGGTTATCAATAGCATTTATATAACTTTGTAAGTTGTTATCAGCCAAAATTGCGTGTATGGGGATGGAAAGTATCCTCTCTTCAACGTTTTTCCATTGAGTGTCATAAGATGGGTTGCACCAGCATATAACAGCTCTCAACTGTGCTGCAAATTAATAATCTCTAAGAGAAGGTAGGCCCCATCCCCCTTTTTCCTTGGCTAATTGCAAAGTTCTGAGATGAACTCTAGGCCTTTTACCTTGCCATATATATCTTGATAACATTTTGTTCCATTCATTGAATTGATTTTGGTTAATCTCTATTGATAGGGTCTGAAAGAGATATAATAGTCTGGGCAATATATTCATTTTAATGGATTCAATCCTTGAACTGAGCCCAAGAAAAGGAATTAGGTTCTATCTTATTATATCTTCCTTATTTTTTTTATATATAGGTGGATAATTGCATTCTGATAATTTTGCCAAATCTTTTGGCATAATGATACCCAAATATTTGAAAGACTGTTTGCCATGCCCAGGGATATCTACTTTCAGTTTCCCTTGGTGGGCTATAGTTACATGAAAGTAATTGGGTTTTATCTATGTCGGTCTTGTATCCTGATAATTGACCATATTGTTCAAAGGATTGCACCAATTCAGGTACAGGCCAATTGATGCTCTGTCCCTTTAATAGTAATTCCCCTGATATCTTCATTTTGTCTGATGTACTGAGCTAATGGTTCCAGATATAATGTGAAGAGTAGCGGTGACCATGCACAACCCTGTCTCATGCCCCTTTCTAGGGTAAAACTATGATAAATACCCATTGATTTTAATCCTAGCAGTAGGACTGTCATATATAGTGCCTGTATAGTTTTAATAATTGTTTCATGTAAATCAAATCTATGTAAAACTCTGTAAAGAAAATTCCAACTAACCGAATCAAATGCCTTTTCAGCGTCCATGCTTATCACTATTGCTTCAATTTAATTTTTTCGTTTATGATCCATAATGTGAAGAGTCCTTCGTATATTGTCTTGTGTTTGGCATTGTTGTATAAAACCCGTCTGATCATTATGTATCAGTGTGGGTAGAAACTCACAAAGAAAAAGCATATTGTAAAATGTATATTGTATACATTTCTCTGAGATTAAGTTGTACCTTTTAACCTTTGAACAATTCTTTAGGATTAAGGTCAGGACTTTGACTCGGCCATTCCAAAACTCTAGTTTTCTTCTTTTTAAACCATTCTGTCATTGATTTACTCTTGTCTTTCAGATCATTGTCTTGTCTTTTTTTTTTGAAAAGTAGTGCCCACTCCTAGAGAGAGTAGCAACAGCACTGAGTTTCCTCCACTTGTAGACTGTTTCTCTTACTGTGGGCTAATGAACACTCAGGTCTTTAGAAATGTTTTTGTAGCCTTTTCCAGCATCACACATCTCTACAATTTTTTTTTCCTAAGGTCCTCTGAAAGTTGTCTTGATCAAGACCTGGTGCACATAAACAGATCTTTCTTGAGAAGAATAGTAACCTCAGTAACCTGACATTGTGTGTCTTTTTTATAGGACAGGGCACCCTTACAACCTACACCTCCAAACTCATCTCATTGACTGGAACACCTGACTTCAAATTACTTTTGTAGAAGGCATTACCCCAGAGGTCACATACTTTTCCCAATAAATACACGTAAAATTGGATATTTTTTTTCAATAAATAGAAGAGCAAGTATAATGTTTTTGTGTTACTTATTTAATTGGGCTCTCTTTATCTAGTTTTAGGATTTGCATGAAGATCTGATCACATTTTAGGTCAAATTTATGCAGAAATAGAGAAAATTCTACAGGCTTCACTGCAAGTTCCATCTGTCATTCCTCACCTACTTCTCCAGTTTATCTAGACCGTGTTGTAACCTTAGAAAATCTCCTTAATTAGCCCAACCACCACTATATTTGGTGTCATCTGCAATCTTACTGATGACACCACCTAGATATTTGCACATTGTTGCAAATTATTGCACATTGGTAAATTATTGAGTATATTATTCTGTAATTTATTATTAGTTAAGTCTGCACACTGCTAAGTATATTTTTAAATGTTGCTGCTGTAACAAAAGCATTTCCCACTCATGAGCAATACAGTATGTATCATGGCTATATGACCACAAACAACAGGGGGCACAGCACCGATCCCTGAAACAGATCAGTGGTCACCGGCCTCCACTACCACCCTGTGATTCCTTATTCCTTCCACCAAGTCAATTTTTTTTTTGAAAAATCCAATGTTAGTTCACCCTGGATTGCACGTGATCTCAGCCTCTGGAGCAGGACATTGTTAAAAGCCTTGCTAAAGACCATATAGATAACTACCATCACTCTGCTCTCATCAATCCTCTTGGTAACTTCTTCAAAAAATTTCAAATGAATTTATGAAACAACTTTCCATAGAATAAATAGTTATCAGGACAACCAAATATCATGGGATGACTGATTTCAAATGGTTGTCTTTAATCACCAGGTCAAGTTTGGGTATAACTTTGCAAGCAATTTTTCAATCATATCCACAAATACAATATTTACCTGAACAAACCAAAGCTATGATGATTCATTTAAAAAGTAATGAAGAAATTGCTACGTTTTGCATTATAAAAATGTAAACAACTGAAATTGCTTAAGTCATGCATCATGAATACTCTATAATAGTTCACGACAATGTAACTCAAGAAATATTCATAAAATCTTATGAATGAGTCAGAGCAACTCAATTTGAGAGACTACACTACTACAAAGACAATACCGAAGGGAGGCTCAATGCTTACAACTATTTTGCATACTTCTACTCTGTCTACGTTCTTCAAAAGAATGTTGCTGGTAACACACTTTCCTTAGAATAATTTGTCATATCCCCTTTGACCCATAGCAATTTTTTAATCAATATATCATAGAAAAAATCCTATCTGGATGCATATCAGTTTAACATAGCAACTGCTGTGCCCGTGACTGCAAGAAACTACAGAGTTATGGACACAGCTCAGAACATTACGGAAACAGGCCTCCCATATATAAACTGCCTATGCTTTTCACTGCTTCAATAAAACAGCCAGCATAATTAAAGACCCCACCCACCCCAGATATTCTCCCTTCTCACCTCTTCCATTGGGCAGAAAATACAAAATCCTGAAAGCACATAACACCAGACTCAAGTACAGCTTCTACTTCGCTATAATAAGACCATCAAATAGCTTCCTAGTATGATACTACTATTTTCTTATTTGTTAAATTTATTTGTCATAATATTACTTTGTGTTGTGTGTGAGTTACATATACAGGGTTGTTCATCCAGACTAAGGTGCACATTTATTCGTTTGGCGGTATGTTATGTAACGTGGTTAAATGACAACTTGAACTTGAAAAGATGGACTCTTGACCTTACAATCTACATTATTATTGCCTACCTGCATTGCACTTTATTATGGATTGTAATTGTTTTACCTTGTTCTACCTCATTGATTTAATCCTGTATGAAAAGTATGCAAGAAAAGCTTCTCACTCTAGTTCAGTACATGTGACAATAATAAACCAATTTCAATACATTATATTTTGGAACCTGATCTAGCAGCTTCTACTCACAGTCTGTTAGATAATTACTGAATAAACTTGAGTAACTACAAAACTCATTCACATATCTGACCACAGGATCAGCAGGTTTACACACATTGGAGCACTGCAAGGAAACCCATGCCATAATCAAATAACAAAACAAAAATCCCAAAGTAGATGTAACAAAAGTTTAGATTAATGTAGGTTTATGAACCATTCAGATATCCAATATACAATTTTACAACATGGATCTAACTAAGTTAAATGCTGGAGATGTGAAACAAAAACTGAAATCACTGAAGATACTCAACAATTCAAGAGGCATATGTGGTGGAAGAAACAGTTTATCTCGCACCAGAGCTAGAAAAAAAAGGGAAAAACAAGTGAGAAACAAACATAAGAGTCACACCCACAAGATGGTGGAGGAACTCAGCAGGTCAGGCAGCGTCTACGGGAAGTAATAAACAGTCAACATTTCAGGCTGAGATCCTTCTTCAGGAAAACGACTTTTTAAGTTGCCAGAATGGAGAAAACAAAAAAAAAAATTGTCTTTTATTCCAGGCTTACAGCTATTGCTCTGTTCTCCATTTCACAGGTCTGGCAATGTGCTTTATCTATCTTCATTTACTGTATCTCCCATTCCTATGATTAATAAGGCATCACATCCTCTGTCAACAACACCAATACAATTTCTGCAATCCAAATTGTCTAGGTCTCCATCTCATCGCAGACATTTTCTTTGTTCTTTTCACTTGAAGACATTTCATCAGAACTGGGAAAAGTTGTAAACATGAATAGCTAATTTATTTCTCTCTCCATGGATACAGAATATAGAATAGTACAGTCCTGGATAGGGCATTCAACCCACAATGTCGTGACAATCTAAATGTCCTTCTCCTGTGTATCATCCATATTCCTCCATAACCTTCACATTCATGCATCTACTTAAAAGCCTCAAATTCCACAAAACTGCTGCTTCTATAACTACTCCTAGTAACCTATTCCGGGCACTTGTCTCTCACTGTGTAAAAAAACTACAAAGTTCAAAAAATTCATAGTAAAATTTATTATCAAAGTACATATATGCCACCATAGTGCAACCCTGAGGTTCATTCTCTTGTGGGCTTTCCACGGTAAAAACAAAGAAACACAATAGAGCGAGGCTAGATCGCTCTAAGCACCAAGCCAGTTCAGAGAGGCCAAGAATGGTTCCTTCAGCAGCGAAATTTAGGTCCGAAGTGAATCGCTGGGCCCAGAACAATTCGCCGCAGCAGAGTCCTAATGTGAGGTACGGTCTGCTGTTCGGTCAATTTAAATGACTGCCAGATAGACTGGGGGTGTCCTTTCTCAATAGCGTTGAGGTTGGAAGACTGTTCCCAGTTTGCTGTTCTTCGTGTCTGTGAACTTTGCAGTATTTTGCCCACAGCTAATATGATGAACTGATACCAGGCTTTAGATATACTCTGGGCTGCACCAAGGATATAGATCTAAGGACTCAATTTGGTTTGGAATGCTGTTGCTGACTTCTATTGTTTGCATGTTTTGTTTTTGTGTTGTTTTTCTCTTTCTCTGTGGGCATGGGGGGGCTTTTTTTCGGTTCTTTCAGGTTTCTTGCTTTGGAGCTGCCTGTAAGCAGACAAATTAAGGTTGTATAATTTATACATTCTTTGATAATCAATGCACTTTGAATCTTGAATCAATGAAAAGCTCACACAGACACACAATCTTTGTGAAAAAGATAACAAAATGTGCAAATACCAAGAGAATTTAAAAAACCCGAATGATAAACAAGCAATAAATATCCAAAACACGAGTTGTACAGTCCTTGAAAGTGAGTTCATAGGTTGCTCTTCACATTGCCTTGAAACTCTAGCTTTCTAACTCCTTCTCTAACTTTAAAAACATTAAAAACATGTTTGACATTTCTATCCTGGGGAAATAATTCTATCCACCTTACCTATTATGCCACTCAATTTTAAAAACTTCCAGTGTAAACAACCCAAGTGTACCCAACCTTTCCTTATAACACATATCCTCTAGTCCAGGCAGCATCCTGGTAAACCTCTTCTGCACCCTCTCCACATCCCACCTATAATGGAGTGACTAGAACGTTAGTGTGATCAGTAACTTGTAGACATAATAATCCAAAAATAACTGACAATATTCTTTTGAGTAGGGAATTAATTTTAGCTTACCTTTCTTGAAGCTAACAACTTTTTGCCTTTTCATAAATTCTTAAAACTCATAAGGCAAACAGAACAAATGAGACAGTTTCTATCCTTGTTCGTGAAGCTTTTTAAACAAGAAAAGCTTGCTCACACATGTAAGAAGTTGAAAACTGCAGCAAAATGTTCATTGCTTTCCTGTGAATGGATACTCTTCTTTCACAGAAATCCAGAACTTGTCCAGGGGCAGGTCAGTAAATCTCATCTTGAGTGCATGATCAAAGTGCAGCTCAAAGTTCTTCCTCTTCTCTCAAGTTCCCAGGCTGAGCAGAAGATTCAGAAGAACGGGTCCCTCACCCAGGTCATATACTTGTATTGAAAGGGAAGAAAAATACTGCTCAATTTTGTTCTGCAGTTCCTCAGGTGGTTTTCAATAAGACTTAAACTTTCTGATATCCTTCCTCACTCTCAAGCCCAAGCAGCAGTGGAAACATTTAAAGATTTCCTTCTGCAACATGATTTTTCCAAAGATTCAGTTTCCTTTTAAATCCAAGAATCTTGTCACTTAAAGTCAAAACATTTTCTCCAGGGCCTTGCAGAGATTTGTTCAACTGGTCCATATCATGAAAAATGTCTGTTAGGTAGGCTAGTTTCTGCTGCCATTCTTCAACTTCAAAGCACTCAGCAAAATCTGGCCCACTATTTTCTTGAAAGTACTCCTGAAATTCACCTTTCAGCTCAAAAACCCTGTTGAGATCTCTTTCTCTGCTAAGCCACCGGATTTCTGTACGTAACAGGAGACTGGTGTGCTCTTTGTCCAGGTTTTCAGAGTTTTTTTTAAACCATTCTGAAGTGAACTGGTATAAAGCTACTAAATAATTTGCTTCCTGAGTGTTCTTACTGACTGTGACTTTATTTTTAAAAGCTTTAATCTGTTTGTTTTGAGATTTCAATAATCATTTAAAATAATCAGCACTTACGTGTCATACGGCTGTATTTTAGTTAAGTGCTTTTTCAATTTTGCTGCAGCTATTAGTACATTCGCAAGTTGTTTGCCACAGACTAGGCACAATGGAGTACGACAACTTGAATCACCAGACAATGTAGAACACATTGATAAGTAGCTTTCATTGTAAAGATGGGCTTGTTTTGTACATTGTTGTTTTGCAATACAGCACTCACCATCAGCCTACTATACTCCCCTCCTTGCAATACAGCACTCACCAATTATCAACAGCCTTCCCTATCTCACGGCAAAAACTGAAAATACTCAAAAGACTCAACCAAATAAACAGTCTTTCTGCCCACTGCCATACTGGGCCAAGACTGCTGATGGGGCTGCTTGGTCACTGCCCACCACTGCAAGAGCTAGCATCACACATTGTGCAAAGTTCAAAAAACTGTTTTTTTTTAAAATCACAATCTCTCACTGAACCCCCAGTGACCTCTCGCAGAACCCCAGCAGAGAAACCCTGTTCTAAACTCTAGAGTTTGTTGTCCATGAAAATCCCAGGAGATCAGCAATTTCTGAATAACTCAAACTACACTGTCTATAACCAACAATCATCCATTCCACAGTCAAAGTCACTTAGATAACATTTCTTCCCCATTCTGATATTTGGTCTGAGCAACACCTGAACCTCTTGACCATGTCTGCATTCTTCTATCTATTAGATTATGAGGACGCTCAGTCCTTGTTTATTGTCATTTAGAAACGCATGCATTAAAAAATGATACAATGTTCCTCCAGTATGATATCACAGAAACACAGAACAGACCAAGACTAAAACTGACAAAAACCACATAATTATAACATATAGTTACAACAGTGCAAAGCAATACCGTAATTTGATAAGAGCAGACCATGGGCATAGTAAAAAAAAAAGTCTCAAAGTCTCAATAGCCCCAACATCTCACACAGACGGTAGAAGGGAGAAACTCTCCCTGCCATGAGCCTCCAGCACCACAAACTTGCCAATGCAGCATCCTGGAAGCACCTGACCATGGCCGACTCTGAGTCCATCCAAAAACTTCAAGCCTCCGACCAGCTCTCCGACACCGAGCACCATCTCTGCCGAGCACTTCGACCCCGTCCCAGCTGCCGAGCAACAAGCAAAGCCAAGGATTTGGGCATTCCCCTCTGGAGATTTCAGATCACACAGTAGCAGCGGCAGTGAAACAGACATTTCAGAAGTTTCACCAGATGTTCCTCCGTGCTCTCACGTCTGCCTCCATCAAATCAGAATTGTGCACGGCACCCTACTTGAGAAATAATAGATATTCATCACTGGAGTGGCCGCATGCACTGCATCATGCCGCCATCTTCTCCTCTCCTACAAGGGACGATGGTCCTGGCCCAAAACGTCAACTGTACCTCTTCCTATAGATGCTGCCAGGCCTGCTGCGTTCACCAGCATTTTTTGTGTGTGTTGCTTGAATTTCCAGCATCAGCAGATTTCCTCGTGTATGTAATTTATTTAGTTTGAGTACACAATAGATGCAGACTACATGCAAAAGCATTCATTACTTTTGCAAAATAAAAGGGAGCTTGACCCAACAGCAGAAAATGACCTGCTCTAAGTAACCTAATCTTGAACGCAAACCTAATCTTATCTAAAGGACAACTTTATAGCAATATGTAGCACAGGAAGTTATCCAGAGCTACTGAACTTCAAAATGCAACTGTGTGGAAGCTCAATGTCAACTTCACTGTTGGCACATGGTCTGCTACATAAATATAATTCACTGAAAGTGGCAATACAAGCAGACAGGATGCTGAAAGTGGTGTATGACAGCAGTCCCCAACCACTGGGCCGCAAAGCATGTGCTACCAGGCCATGAGGAAAAGATATGAGTCAGCTGCACCTTTCCCTCATTCCCTGTCACGCACTGTTGAACTTGAACATAGGGTTGCCAACTGTCCCGTATTTGCCGGGACATCCCATATATTGAGCTAAATTGGTTTGTCCCATATGGGACTGCCCTTCTCCCGTATTTCCCCTGCTAAAGTAGAGCGTTCCTATGAAACCTTTCGTGCCGAAATGGCATAAAGCAAAGAAGCAATTACCATTCATTTATATGGGAAAAATTTTTAAGCATTCCCAGACCCAAAAAACCTAACAAATCATGCCAAATAACACATAAAACCAAAAATAAATAACCTTAACATGTAGCAAAAAAAGGAATGATATGATAAATACACACCCTATATAAAGTAGAAATAATGTATGTACAGTGTAGTTGGGAAGATGAAGGCAAAACTGATTTGTGGGGGGAAAAAAATTGGCACGTACGCACATGCGCACGTAGATGCCCACGCAAGGCTTCATGGTCATTGTAGTCTTTCCTGGGGTAAACTGTCCCGGGATTTGACTGCTACTTTTGTCCCTTATTTGGGAGTGAAAAAGTTGGTGACCCTAACTGTAAAAGACATGTTGAGGTGAGTTTAACGCTACTTGAACACCACCGCCCCCTCCCCCTCCCCCCCCCCCCCCCGGGTCGGCTGATCCGCAAGAGTATTGCCAATATTAGACCAGTCCGCGGTGCAAAAAAGGTTGGGGACCCCTGGGCGTATGACACACTTCCCCTCATTAGATGAGGTATTGAGTGAGCTATAAATAATAGTGGTGGGTAGAAGTTATGGCAAATTTGGGGAACTTGAGTTTATTCTATGGCATTGGTGGGGGAATTTCAAGGTTTTGTTCTCTCCTCTGAATTGTTTTGATAGGCATTATCAATTTTGATAGAAATACTCAATGCCCAACCTCCAAAAGGACAACGACCTAGTGATTTGGAGGCTTCAATGCCTCAATGACCCAGAGAGCTATATTGGCCACAATCAGGACTTTATGCTTTAGCTCTTGGTAGGGTCACCCATGCCAAACAGGTCAAAGGGTAGAGGTCTAACAGAGTGGTCCACCGATCCTCCAGGTTTGGGGGTTCAGCTGAGGACTAACAACCCTGACTGGTAAAACAAAATGTTACAGAAACAGCAATTAAAAATCCTACATCTGAGTGCAATGGTATTCCTGAGTCTCTACCCTGCACTTTCATGACTAACAGTACTGAAAACTGACAGGAAGCTACTGATATGATGAAGGAAGCCATGAACACTGCCAGAGATGGAGGACCTTCATTGCTGTCCTAAACACCAGTGGCATAACGGGCAAAAGAGAAAACAACCAATGTCCAAATTTTCTCCTCGGCAGTTTTTTGCTTCAAGTACCAAGTAAAGATTAACAAAAGACGCAATAGGGCATAGATCAGCTGGAAAGTTAGATAGAATGGTGGCACATGAAATTTAGTCTAAACAAAGTCAAACTTTGAAAGGACTTGTAGAGTAAAAGACAATAATCTTAGAAGCATTGATATACAAAGGAGCCTAAAGTTGTAAGTACATTGCTCATTGAAAGTGGCAACACCATAAAATAAAAAAATTATAAGGGGCATAGATCAATAAATAATTGAAGTATTTTTCCCACACAGAAGAATCGAGACTACAGGGAACAGATTCAAGGTGAGAGGAGATAAATTTAAAATAATCCTGAGGTGATCTGTAGAAAGAGATTAATACTTCTGATCAATGACCCAGACCTAATGAATGGTCAATGAGTTGAAACAGTAACTCTTTAGTTTCCAAAAAAACTAAAACTGTTTTATTCCAAAAGTACTGGTGTAAAACATACGAGGATAAAATAATTTTGCATGCTTGATCTTTTTCCTGCTATAAATGGATCATGCACAAAGACTCACTCTCACTCTGCTTTGGGGTAAAGAAAGCATCACTGGATTGGTAATGTTTTGGAGAAGGAAGGAGGTGCAAAATGAATGGGAAAATTTAAGCAATACATTGATTTTATTAACAGTATTTTTTTTTAAAAGTCTTCCTCTTAGATCGCAGTAGTTTCAATGGTGATTTGATGCAACTGAAGACTTATTAGGATGCTTCAGACAGCAATTAAAAATCAATCACCTTAGCAACATGCAACTTCTTCTAAACACAACAGCATTTTTTGAGGAAGAAACTGAATGCAAAATTTAAGTTTAGAAAATGGAGAAGTTAAAGCCCCACCCACCTTGAAAGAGTAAGCTAATCAACAGGAAGAACAGAACCAGATAGACTGGAAATACCCAGCAAATTAGGCCACATTCAATGGAGAATTAAGAGTTACTAAGTGCTCAGTGGGGAAGGACAACAGTCCTTCTGCTACTAAAGGAGGGAGGGGCCAGGTTGAGTGAGGAAGCCCCTCAATTATTGTAGTACGTCAGGGAGCCGTGAGTGGCAGCAGTGCTATTGATTTGTAGGAATGTAACAGAACAGTACTGAAAGCATTGACTGTGAATGTAAAGAATGAAAAGGCATTGCACCCAGTTAATTCAGGTATATTTTTAAACTATAAAATCTATTTTGATTTTTTTTTTAAAGTTAACAATTTAGGTCAATGACCTTCATATGAACCGCACTGGTGTTGCTTCCTGTAATCCTACAGACCTCAAATTTCATTACCTTTGCTGCCTAATTCTTGGTTGGTTTCACCTTCATATAATCAGTCACTAAATTTCCTCTCAGGATCTCTGTCTCTATCTCAGAAAATTGCTAACTACCAACATCCATTACTAACTTAACAACTCAACCACCACCTCAATTACACTTTGTCATATGCTGTCTCCTGCAAGGACTCTATTCCATTCTCCCAGTTCCTCCTCCTCCCCCCATAGTTGCACCATTCTGTACTGGTTCTCTGGACTATCTTCTTTCTTCCTGAACTGTGACTTCCGTCGTTTATTGTTAACAAATACTTTGGAATGCATCTCACTCATTTTCTATATCCAGAGGAGAAGTCTAGAGCTCCCCTGGACCTCCTGTTCCAGTCTCTGAACTTTCCACAATGTTTGCCTCCTTCAGTAAGTGACAACCACTAGACACATCCTCTTCTCTCCTTCCCTTTCAGCATTTTGTGCTGCTCCTGGTCCATTCTTCCATTCCTAGTATCTATCCCTTTCTTATGACACTTTCCCCTGCAACAACAGACAACGCGACACTTGCCCTTTCAGCTCTTCACTTCCCACCATTCAGGGCCACATTTAGTCTTTCCAGGTAAGGGAGCAATTTACTTGAGCTTCTTCCCATCTAGTACACCACGTGCAGTGTTCACAATGTGGTCTTCTCTATGTTGGGATAACCTACACCTGGAAGTGAAGGACACCACCCAGTTTGACTTGCTAGGCACATCTACTGCCTCTGCATTTTGCAACTCCTATATACTTTTGTCTATGTTCTCATTCTCTACCAGCTCTCATTCACTCATTGGCCAGGTAACCTTGAATATAGTTTATCCCCATGGTCACCCCAATCTTACCCTATCACTGGCATTCCCTGTCCCGCTCTACCTGCTGCTTAATGAGCTTTTCTCCACCCCTCTCCTTCCCAGTTTTAATGAAGGCCTTCAATCTGAAACATTAATTGTTTCTCTTTTCACATATGTGGACCTACTGGGCAATTTTTAATTCTATTTTAGACTTCCAGCATCTGTAGACTTTTCAATTTTCAAAATATTATTCAATCAGAGATTTATTTTGAAGATAATGAAATGGCTGTATCTACATTGTTGAGTAGGTATCCTAGCATGCCACTAAAAATGTTCTATACCTAACCTGCCAATATCCTAAATTTGGCTTTGATATTGGAAAACAGAAACAATTTCCACCGGCAATTATCATACCTCACAAAAAGCACTACAATCAATACAGAACTGAACTCTTCCTTCAGTTAGTCCTGACGAAGGATCTCGGCCTGAAACGTCGACTGTACCTCTTCCTAGAGATGCTGCCTGGTCTGCTGCGTTCACCAGCAACTTTGATGTGTGTTGCTTGAATTTCCAGCATCTGCAGAATTCCTGTTGTTTGCGACATAAATTTCCAAGGCACCTTCCCTTAACAAAAGGTATTCTCTTTTGGCAAATCCAAGAAAATATTTTTCAAACCAACAGCATGGATCCTTTAGAAGTCTAAAACTTCCCATGCTCAGCGTAATCAGTTAAAATTCCCCAGGACATAATGACTGAATCAAGAATATAAAGAATGTGAAAGATTCAGTTGCTGATTCTCTCTGAACACTACAAAGAAGCTTACAAAGTACAAGTACTTTAGAGCATTTCAGTAAAAAACCCTTTATTAAACCCTTTATCCAACTGATGAAGTCACATCACAATTGCACTTTATACAGCATCTTCCAAGATTTTATTGCTGCTTTTTTTTTAAAAAGGTATCTTTTACTAAACTACATTAATATACACATTAAACTTTTAGCCTAGCTTTGAGATAATAACTCCTAATACACTAGATTGGCACATGTTCTCTATCAATGGTGTGTACTGACACTCAAAAGATGAATAATTAACTTCTGAGTTGTCATTACTTACTTTGATCAATAAATCATTTATAATTAAAACCAGTGTCTTATATTTCGAGTATTTACAACTGTTCTTTACTTTTCCAACAATGCAAGGGCAGAAGAATACATCTGTCTTGCTTAATTAGGTCACAAATAAATCTAAGTTTAATTGTCATTCAACCATACACATAAATACAGCCAAATGAAACAGTGTTCTTCTGGGGTCAAGGTGCAAAACACAGCACATGTCATTACAAAGTAGAATATACAGAGACAAAAAATAATAATGAAATAGCCCAGGTTATGGCCTGTAGATGAATGGTGCATTGATGGTATCTTGGAGCCATGTTTCTACAAGAACAAGCCCACAGCAGTTACTTATCTCACACAAAGTGCAGCCACAGACAAATGTAATCTAGCTCGTCTTCCACCAAGCAAACATTAGAGGGCAGCACCAATGAGAAGGGCAAGCCCCCAGCAGCAGACAACCAGCTCCGGCGTCTCCTGCCCTGGTGGCTGCAACAGGCAACCGAGACACCAAGTTAGTTATATTCAGAAAAGAAAGCAGATACTGAAGAGTTCCTCATCCAATGGATGTTTGTCTAAAATAACTATGAATGAATACACTACCACACACAAGAGCATGCAATCTCTTAAATCAGTTATTTTATGTAAGTTACTCCTTTTGAGTAATACTTCTATCTAAAATCAATATAATAGCCTACAATAAAAATATATTGCTTAATGGTTTGCAGTTTACTTCTGTTGTCTGCCTATTGAGACCAAATATTTTTGGTCATTCTCATTTGTCTGTGTAAATTCCTCACAAACTTCGCTCTTCTTTAAATAATCTATCATCTCCTAAAAAAAACACTTGCTCGCCACTGTTTACAACAAACAACAATATTTGGGAGAAAAAAAATACATCAGCAGAGAAGACAACACTCAGTTAAGGCAAAATGTGCAAACATGATTTTAAAGGCAAAGAACTTCACTGGAAAAGATAGAGTCTCCTTAGTACATCAGGCATTTTCCAAATAAAGAATACATGTGCTAGGATCAGACGAATTTCTGAGTGAATTTGACAATAGTAGACAAGAAGGCTGTACACATCTTCATACTTGTTGCAACACCAACATACAAATTCTAGGTTTGTTTAGCAGCATTCCTGGAATTCACGGCCAGTTCAATAACAATGCAAAACAGAGACGACTCCAACAAGAAAATTACAGGAGTGGCACATACAAAAATGTAGTATTCTAATCCCTTTCATGACTAAAATAGTTTTCAAATAGAGCGACAAAAGCAAAATCAATCTTGTACCATATTCATGCTTGAGGACACTTCTGTGTCAGCATTAAGAACTTAAGAGTTTCTTCAATTATGAAGCAGGAGGTAAAGGCATAGCTTCATCATACATACTGCACCAATCAGCTCTAATCTAGGTATATTAAGAAAGGGCCCATAGACTGCTCACCACCACAAGCAAACGAAATTGAGAGGAAAGCGGCAAAGAATCTTGAGAAAAAAAGTGATACATGTTCAAATTTAGGGAGGAACTCCACAGGATTATCCATTTGAGTACTTGTTAACTATTTAAAGTTAACCTATAAAGCACATTGTACAAGTATAGCAATAAAGTCACTGATCACTTGCTCACATATCCTAATTTGAAATATACTCACATAAGAGTGATTAATTAGGGAATTCAGTAAATAAATATAAATTCTTAGGAATGAATGATAGGTTAAGTGGGCAACCCTTGCTGATACCATGATTGAAACTGAAGAATATATAGCATTTCAGCTGAATATTATGTAACAAATTTTAAAATGTGTTCTTTAAAAACAAAATAAAGAGATTAAAATTTCTTAATTCATCCATGGGCAGAGAAAACAAATTGGGCAACAATTTTAAAAATATACATTCCATCTTAATATATAAAAAATAACCAACTGTATCATCTCAGTCTTTTCATTGGTCAAGAGCAAAATACATGTACTGCTCAATTTATAAGAATTGAGTTTCTGTAAAACACTTGGTTAGGCAAAATGCATTATGAATACTTTGCATGCAACATATTCCTTTGGGCAGATAGTAGGATCTTATTCATTGTAGCAAAAATCGCAAAATCAAGGATAGAGTTGATGGTGTCATCACAAAAATTTATTAATAAAATGTTTGTAAGTTAAGGTACATCAGAAAGCTGCTCAGTATCTGTGGCATCCTATTTGAACCAAATACAAGTTTCAGACGACATATCCACTCCATTACACATCCAATTCCATAACATTGCACAACTCAATTTCTGCCTCACTACTGCTGCCAAAGCTGAAATTCACTCTCCTGGCTAACTTCCATAAAGTTAGTCATCAGCTGCCCACATTTTAACATGCAACAAGTTCAAGGAACCTGCGTTCACTGGCCTAACTGGCATTGGTTAAGCAGTGCCGTGATTTTTAAGCAGTTTTCAAATCTCTCCATAGCCTGTGTTCTGAAACTCTACGATCTCAAGATCTGCAACACAGTACATGTGACTACTTATGATAAAATTCTAAACTAGCAGATACTTTAGCCCAGTTCTTCTGACTGGTGCTATAGTTGCTAATTTGTTGAAAGTGAATGAGTTATTAGTGTTAACTTTAGCTAAAATTAATTTTAATGGAAAATTTGGAAGAATGACCCACTTCAGACACTCTTACATTTCTAAGTATTTCATGCTAACTAACTCAGTCATCTTCTGTGGATCAATAGGAAAAACAGAAACAAGACTCTCATCTTCAGTAAGATGTTAGTCAGACGAGAAAAAATGTATGCTAACGGAAAAACCCCAATATTGGTCAGCATAACTTCACTAGGATCTCACAGTACACATTAGTATGACAAGTAAACCAAATTCTATTTTTGCAAAAAATCTTTAATTGATTCATATTTTATCAATCTTTACAGAAAACAAGCATGAATTAAAACCTGTTATGATGTGCATATTTAAATGACAGTTTAAAGTGGAAACAAAACTACCAAAGAAATCGGATTTTCAACTAAATCCAAAGCATCTCCATATTTTGGCATCACATACCAAGAAATCTTGTATGCACAATTGTCCATGTGGGTCTGGTTACACAACAGACATTCCATTAATATGAACTTAACACGAATGAAGGTGCTTATCACTTTACTGAAAACTTGGGCAAACAGCACTAAAGACTGGATCTTCATGTAATGTGTTAACATCGTAAAAGGTCCGAGTAATATTGTATATTTTTTATTTAAATGGTCATTTATTCTGCCTTCACCAATATTAAATACTATTTTTGCAGCTTTCTCCAGAAATCCACTGTTTTTTTTTACTGAAAATCCCCATGTTTGACCCTATCTGACTTATTTTCAATTTCTGCCTTGTGTTTGCCCTACTTCTCCAGGCACTCTCAAATTGCATAATAAATCCCCCTCTTTTTACATAAATACCTCTCTGAAAGCATGATTTTGGGGAAATTCACTGGCAGAAGCATGGGACTTCATAAAAACAATTAGCATTAATATCAGTGCCATGAAAAAAATTAAGATATTTCACAATATTTAGTAATGGTCATCTCCAGAAGTAAACATCTGATCAAATAACAAACAAAAGACTGAAGTCTGTAGTAACTATAATACGTATAACTAACCTTCAGCTTTGGCAACAATTTCATAGTCATATAGTAATACTTTATTGATCCCGGGGGAATTGGTTTTCGTTACAGTTGCACCATAAATAATAAATAGTAATAGAACCATAAATAGTTAAATACTAATAAGTAAATTATGCCAGTAAATTATGAAATAAGTTCAGGACCAGCCTATCGGCTCAGGGTGTCTGACCCTCCAAGGGAGGAGTTGTAAAGTTTGATGGCCACAGGCAGGAATGACTTCCTATGACGCTCTGTGCTGCATCTCGGAGGAATGAGTCTCTGGCTGAATGTACTCCTGTGCCCACCCAGTACATTATGTAGTGGATGGGAGACATTGACCAAGATGGCATGCAACTTGGACAGCATCCTCTTTTCAGACACCACCGTCAGAGAGTCCAGTTCCATCCCCACAACATCACTGGCCTTACGAATGAGTTTGTTGATTCTGTTGGTGTCTGCCACCTTCAGCCTGCTGCCCCAGCACACAACAGCAAACATGATAGCACTGGCCACCACAGACACGTAGAACATCCTCAGCATCGTCCGGCAGATGTTAAAGGACCTCAGTCTCCTCAGGAAATAGAGACGGCTCTGACCCTTCTTGTAGACAGCCTCAGTGTTCTTAGACCAGTCCAGTTTATTGTCAATTCGTATCCCCAGGTATCTGTAATCCTCCACCATGTCCACACTGACCCCCTGGATGGAAACAGGGGTCACCGGTACCTTAGCTCTCCTCAGGTCTACCACCAGCTCCTTAGTCTTTTTCCATATTAAGCTGCAGATAATTCTGCACACACCATGTGACAAAATTTCCTACCGTAGCCCTGTACTCAACCTCATCTCCCTTGCTGACGCATCCAACTATGGCAGAATTTGCAGAGGAGTAGTGAAAAGGACTAATTATTATGCACGAGAGTAAGAGTTAATTTGTTTTGGTGTGGTAACATTATAAATTTACTATAGATAGTCCTGTTAGAAAATCTGAGATTTACTCCAAATTTCTTTCTTAGAAGATTTTTTTTTAAAGCATATGCGGATGAAAAATAAGGAGAGCATTTTCAGGGTGAAACATTTGGGCTTGAGTCACCGAATGTGAAAGCAATGTGAAGCATTGTATTTTGGCTTGCTGTTCAAATCACATATCACAATGGCTCAAACCTTTGCTATGGTTATTCTGGAATTTTTAGTGCTGCTCCCTTCCTCATCAATATACAGCAATGATAATATGTCAAGCAATGAGAAATTCTACAGCCAAAGAATCTTATACATGAGTTATTGATTCATTCTTGCTGCTCCTGGTTTTTATTGACGGGAATTTTGGATCTTTCACACAGGTCACCAAAAATGGATTATATAAAAAGTATACAAAACTGTGCAATATTCTCCTGGTTTGTAAACCTGTCTTAAACTACCATTATTTTCATGACATATGAAAGGCAGTGTATGAGGAAGGAAATTTCAAAAATTCAATATTTTCAGTTTAATGTTAGAAAACATTTGTGACTTGAACAACTGCCACTTTATTCAACTACAGCACAAATGGGCAAATTTAAATTTCTGTTCATTTATAATATTAAGAAAAATTATGGCCCAATTCTGAAATCTGCAAACCTCTTGTGCACTTCAACCCAGTCCATAAAATCAACTTTACAATTGTTCTTCAGCAATTTTCTGTTCATACTGCTATAGCCCTTTTTATTCCACATAGTTTAGTCTTGATGAGAGGCCTGTTATGTGGCATCTTTTCAAATTATATACCCATTACCATGAAAAGCACATCCAACACTTAGAAATGTGCAGGTTTCGATCGCAAGCATAATTCTAGTTCACTTAGGCCCTTTATGAATAAACAATAATTAATTTGCATAAATGATCCTAGGCACTGCCAGCACTCTGATCAGACAAGTATCTTTTGTCCAGTAAAGTAAATAGTAAGTGCGTTTCTTTGTAGAGCAGTACAGCACAGGTACAGGCCATTCAGTTCACTGTGTCTGCACTGAAGATGATACCTATCTACAGTAATCCCATCTGCCTGCATATGTCCATATCCACCTATACCCAGTCTGTTCATTTGCCTGTCTAGACGCCTCTTAAAAATTGCTATCATATCTGCTTCTAACAGCTAACCTGGCAGTATCCATGCAAATACTACTTTTTTTAAAAAAAAGTCTCGTAAATCCTCATTACACCATATCATGACCTATGACTCAAGCCAAATATACTTGTGTGAACATCAGGTGAATTAACTTGCCAATAATTCAGTCTAACAGAAAAAAAGTACAGAGAACACGCAAAGAAATGCAAATACTCATGATAGATACTACTTCTAGAAAAGTGTACAAGAAATCATCAATTGAATACATGGGACATAATCCTTTAATCCACATTTGAAAGGCAATAAATATTTGAATGCTTTTCCTAAAAACAAGGAAATTCTAAAATATTGAGTCCAGTCAGTGAAGTGGAATTAGCCTTGTGGCCAATATAAAAATCCCAGATGGCATAAATTACAAAACAATAAACACAAATAATGATTTACAAATAGTGGAACAGACCAAGAGGCAGACATGTGCATTCTTCTATACAAAGATCAACAATACTACTAAATCTTTTCAAGATGCCAGGAAAAAACTGAGACTTCATGACAAACACCCTGGAATTTTCAGGAAATCTGGCATTTGCCTGCTATGACTATCTCCTCTTCTTCGGAAAATTATCTGACTGTATTATCAGATACTTACCCTTAATTGTATGCACTCATGGCTTCCTCCTTGTTCTTTCATATTCAAAACATCAATTGCTAGGGATAACCAGTCACGCTACAATCTGCAATGTTTTGTCTAGTGGGCTTCTCCAGGCCACATCTTATACCCCAACTTTTAATGGTATAGAAATATATTGGAAGTGCAGTGTCATACAGCTTCCCTAGACTTGTCCAATTTCCTCATCTCACCTAACCATAGATTTCCTCTTGTGCTCTCTATCTAATCCTTCTATTTCCCCTCAACATTACTTCAATGATGCAGACCATATGCTCCCATAATTCCTTTCAAATCACCACTTCTGACCCATGATTGCTGATATTTCCTTCTTCACGATCACCAGTTTCAGCTTGCCCCTCTCACCTTTGTTTTGTGAGGCAAAGTTATAAGTCCATAACTCTTCTTTCAACACCAGCCTTTACTTCCCTCATAATTCACAAATGCACTATCAGCCTTACAAATTGAAGTTCTCTTTTCAAAAGCCTCTGTATCATTACTTCTCATGCTCTCATTGAGAATAATTCCTGGCTGAGCTTTTGGCCATTCACAACAGTGCCCATTACAGGCTCAAAATGTTTTTCGTTTCACCTCTGAAGTACATCAAAAACATAAATAAGGGCAAACGGCACCTTGAGCCAGCTCCAGCATTTCATAAAATAATGGCTAATCTGACTATAACCACAATTATAGTCTCAATTCCCATGTTTATGCAGAATTTATTTCTCTCAAAAATATTCAAAGACAATGTTTCCATCATCCTTTTTATTTGAAGATACAGCACAGTAACAGGCCCCTCCAGCCAACGATCCTGGGCCACCCAATTACACCCATGTGACCAACTAACCTACTAACCCGTACATCTTTTGGAATGCGTGAGGAAACTGAAGCACCCAGAGGAAACCAATGTGATCGTGGGAAGAACTAAAATCTCCTTACAAACGAACTTCTTCACTGAGGGTGGTGAGTGTGAAACGAGCTGCCAGTAAAAGTGGTAGAATGGAGTTTAATTTCAGGATTTGAGAGAAATTTGGTTAAGTGCATGGATGTAAGGAGCACGGAGGTCTTCGGTTCAAATGCAGGTCGATGGGACTAGGCAGAATAAGTTTGGCAGAAACTAGATGGGCCATACTGCTCTATGACTTCATGACAGCAGCAGGAAGCAAATTCCAAAAATGCATGATGCAAAGGAAGAAAAAAGTTTTTATTAAATGGTAGCCCCCTTCATTATTTTTAAACAGTAACTCCTAGTTCTAGATTCTCCTACAACAGATTTTTTTGAAGATTAGGAGAATAGGAAACGAGCCTTGTACAAGAGTAGTGCCAAGCTAAAACTTGACCTTAGTGAATAGCCATGTATTATTGTCCCATTTGCAAAGATATCTCACTTTTTAAAAAAATCAGTCATTGTTATAGATTATTATATGTCTCCTCATGCCTGCATTGCTATTTAATAGAATTCCTCAGTGCCACTTTCCTGTTCTAGCCCCATATTCAATGATTCTCTTAATAATCAAGATTCTATCTGTTTCTGCCTTCATGGAGCTTTTGGGTAGAGTATTTCAAAGTTTTGCTACCTAATAGGTGAGGAAATATCCTCGTTAAATCTAGAATGGCTAATTCCTTATTTTGAAACTACAAGCCTCAATCTAAGCACTGTCGGTGGGGGAACCATTGTGCCTGCATCAATTTATCAAGTCTTACACATAGCTTAATTTTTTTTTACATAAGCTCACCCCTTGTTCTTCCAAACTAAGTAGAGAAGAGCATCAGCTCAATCTCTTTAATCTCTCTTCACAAGAGAGAACACAACCAAAATCTCACCAATCTTTGTGGCACTTCCTTTAACACAAATATATCCCCCAGGTGCAATCTCATAGAGGCATTATATAAGTTTACACTAACACAACCAAACTCATATAACCAAATATTTTTGCCAATGAAAAGCCAACATAGTATTTGCATTCCTAACTGTCTGTTCTACCAAATCATTGTTTCAATCGTTCACAGGCAAGGACACCCAATCTCCTTTAAGCACCAATGAATTTCAATCCTTCACCATGTAAATTTGTTTCCTATCAGAATTGATGACCTTAACACTTTTCAATATTGTGTTCCATCTTCCATATCCCTCTTTATTCATTATACCCCCATGAAGCTTTTGTGCACCCTTCTTAATATCCACACCAGCTTCTAGTCTTGTATATCAAACATTTTTCCATCCCCATAATGTTGTGTATGCCTGGCTACCAACTTCAAAAATGATGAATATCACTTTCAAGAGGTAACACTAAATAAATTCATAACAAACTCTTTTGATCTCACATTATTCCTCATCCAGGTATATAATGAGATAATTGCTCCTTAAGCTTAGTCAATGCACTACTGTTAACATCTGTTCACATCCCCTTTCCTGGTTGGCCTGGTGAGTGCAAAACAAAAATCAATACATTAACTGTTTATTTTGACATCTCAGATTAAAAATGTTGGAAAGTAGCTATGAATTTTGTTTCCCTGCTCCACATTTTACATTCCTTTCTTACTTTCCACAAAAAAATACACTGACATATACTAAGTCTTTCATGGATATGAAATCTTGTACAATTAAAATGAACAAAAGAGAGCCATTACTCTTTGCTACAGCAAAGAATATCCTGCCTACAATGCCTCCAGAACTTGTGGCACTTCTGGTCAAGATATTTTACTGTAGCTACAATTACATGAAGTGGTAAATACTGAATCTTTCAGATGTGACCCAATTGTTTCTTAAAATGAGAATTTAAATTACACACTCTGTTTTCTCTGATGCAGCTCTTGACACACTGACTCGGTTGCCTTTAAATGAGACGATTTACATTCCAGAACTTGGGCACAAAATCTAGACTACATTCCTTTATTCCGCTAAATGTGCCACATCATTTGGATAACTGACGCCTGTGTGCTCTGCCAAGTGAACCTAAAATATCCCATGGTGCCTTACTGAAGGAAGAAATAATTTGCTGGTGCCCTAGTCAATAACTAGAATCTGTTTTGGGATAGGTCCAATTTGGCTGTTCCATCCTATTGGCCTGCATACAGCCATTAGGAAAGCAATGGAAGGTGTCAACAATGCATTTCTGGATAATGTACCCTCATGTAACTTATTTACTTATATTCTGTCTGGGTAGAAAAGAGTTGTTGGCCACCAAGATCCTCAAGCCTGACCCACCATTCAGGATGATTATAGCTGATATTGGCTGGTCTCAATTCCTCTTCACTGCCAACTCCCCATAGCCCTTCCTATCACCATCTTACAAATAATCATCTAACACCACCCAGTACCTAGTCTGGCTCCCGCACACTCAGGGACAGAGAATTTCCTTCTCTAATAAGAAAACATTTCCATTCACTTGAGTTTTAAATGACCGGCTTTTCCATTTGCAGCAATGTTCCCTCATTCATGACGCTCCCTCTAGTATAAACATCTCCATGTGTACTCTGATGAACTGCATTAAGATCTTATATATTTGAGTAAGATCACTCCTTACTCTACTAAAATCCAAGGACTACAGCCCCACATTGTTTAGCTCACAATAGTACAATCCCACTCATCCTTGGAATTAGCCTAGCAGCTCTTTTAGACACCCTCCAATATTGCTATAATTTTTTTTTAAGAAAGGTAAGTGGTCCAAAATTGAGTACTGTAAAGTATTCCAAATGTGGCCTACCAACACTCTATATAACTGTGATAAAACTTACCTATTCTTAAACTCGAAGCCATTCACAATAAAGACCAATGTACCATTTGCCTTCTTATCTACTCAATGGAACTGCATGCTAACCTTTTGTTATTCATGCACTAGAACTCCTAATTCCCTCTAAACATTACTCATTTGTAGTCTCTCCACTGACATAATTCGCCTTTTGATTCCTCTTACTGAAGTGCATGACCTTGCACCGTCACATTAAACTCCACTTGGTAATCACAATGTCTTCATCAGAACATGCCCTTCCACCCATCTTCCCATCACTGACAAACTTCTTTTTGTTACCTTCTCCAGGTCATTAATGGAAATGTAGAGTGGAAGGGCTGATGTGTGTGTGGAACAAAGATTCAGCCTATAAACTGAATACATGGCATTCTGTAATCCAGCTACTTCCGTAGACCAGCATATTTCACATCTGTGATACATCTGGATAGTTCTTGCAACTGTCCATAACCCAGAGTTCTTAGCCTTTAATGACCTAGTGTCTATACTTCAAAAAACAAAAGTTCTCCCATGTAGAGGAAGATTAGCACACACAAAATGCTGGAGGAACTCAGCAGGTCAGGCAGCATCTATGGAAATAAATAAACAGTCGACATTTCGGGCCGAGACTCTTCTTTAGGATTGGAAAGAAAGGAGGAAGAAGCCAGAATAAAAAGGTAAGGAGAGGGGAAGGAGGACTAGCTAGAAAGTGATGGGCAAAGCCCAGTGGGTGGGAAAGGTAAAGGGCAAGAGAAGGAGAAGTCTGATAGGAGAGGAGAGTGGACCATGGAAGAAGGAGAATGAGGGGCACCGGGGGAAGGTGATAGGCAGGTGAGGAAAGAGGTAAGAGGCTAGAGTAGGGAGTAGAAGAGGGAAGGGATAAGCAAACAAAAGAATTACAAGAAGAAATGGATGTTCCTGCCATCAGGTTGGAGACTACCTAGACAGAATATGAGGTTTTGCTTCTCTACACTGAAAGTAGCCTCATTGTGGCAAAACAGGAGATCATGGACTAACATGTGGGAACAGAAATGGGGAAAGGAATTTAAATAGTTAGCACCAGGAAATTCTGCTTTTGGCAGGTGGAGCAGAGGTGCTAGACAAAGCAATCCCTCAATTTACTTCGGGTTTCACCAATGTAGAGGCGGCTGCATCAGGTGCACCAGTTACAATATATGACCCCAGAAGGTTTGCAAGTGAAGGGCTGCCTCAGCTAGAAGTACTGTTTGGTGCCCTGAATGAAGATGATGGAGGAGGTGAATGGGCAGGTGTAGCATTTCTGTTGCTTGCAGGGATATGTGCCAGGAGGAAGAATACTGGGAAGGGACAAATGGACAAGGGAATCATGAAGGGAACAATCCTTATAGAAAAACTGAGAGTTCAAGGATTGGGGAGGGAGGTAAAGATGTGTTTGGTAGTAGGATCCCATTAAAGATGGTGGAAGTTGCAGAGAATGCTGTGCTGGATGCAGAGGCTCACGAGGTAGACGAGGAAAGAGGAACTTTATCATTGTTAAGCCAGCAAGAGGATGAGGTCAGCACAGACATCTAGGAAATGGAAGAAATTCAGGCATCAATAGTGGTAGATTAGCAAGGACAATTTCTAGGGCCTGGCACCAACCAATTCCAAGGGTACCCAACTGGAGAGTTTCAAATTGTATTAAACAAAATCAGGTTAAAGAACCAATCCTCAGGGTACTCCACTAGTTACATCCCTTAAGCCTAAAATGCTTCCAGTTCTCTGTTTTCTATGACAGACATTTTTCAAATTATGCCTTGGGCTATTAATTGATGCACCAACCTCCTGATGCAAGAACAACCCAAAATATTGATAATTCCTTCCCTGCCCAATGCTTCCCTATCCAACAGTTTCCTTTTTTGCTCCAGATTCCAGCAACTGCAGGCTTGAATATCTTTTGCTACATCTTGTTAAATGTGTCAAATGTCTGTTGAAAAGTTCAATTGTCTCTATGTCACATGTCCAAAGGATACAAGCAAATGTGTTAAACATTATATACATTTCATAAAACATGTTGACTGGGTTTGATTTATATTTAGCTTTCCTAAATGATTAGTGATTTCCTCTTCGATTATTGAATTTAGCATATTGCCAACAATTGTTGTCAAACTAACTGGACTATAGTTCTCCATTTTGTCTTATAGACCTTTTGGCTCTTTTCCAATCTTCTTCTGGCACCCTTCTGGAATTAAGCAAATTTTGTAAAGTTCCAACTATCTCTGCAACCACTTTAAAACCTCTGGGTGCATGCCAGAAGGCATCAGTATTTTGTCAGTCATTAACTCAAGACACTTTCTTTAATACTTGTGCACTTCCCTATTATTTCAATTTAGGTAATCATTATTTTAGGGATATTTACAATGCCCTCCATGATGAAACCTGATGTAAAAATATTGATTTAGCATATTTCCCAGTTTTTTCCCCCAGTTTTAAAGTGGTTGCAGAGATAGTTAGAATTTTACAAAATTCACCAGTCACATTCTCTGAATGCTACAGCCCTACCTCTGCTTCTTTCTTCCTACTTAGATATCCAGAGAAACTCACAGCTAGTTTTGATATTATTTACATGCACATTTACTCTCAAAATCAATTTTCTGCCTTTTGAGCTTATAGTCTTTCACTGCTGGATCCTAAAACTTCCCAGTTCTCGAGCTGAAAGCTTTAATGCCCTGGTTTTTCAATTTAATATTGTCCTTGACCTGCTTTGTTAAATGTGGATTGTGCCTTTCTCATGGAATTTCTCTTTGTAATTGGAATAAATTCCTGCTCAGTATTATGGACCAGCTGTTTGAATATCTTCCGCTTTCATCTACTGAACTGTCTCTTAGCATTAAGGGAAGCTGAATATAATGAAACCCAGTCAACTTGTTTTATGAAAGGTAAATCGTGTTTAACAAATTTACTTGATTTCTTTGGCACTCATTTTCCCAATCTACTTTCAGGCCACAATAATAGCTCACATTCAAGTTGAAGATAGTAGCTCTGGTCCTGTGGTCCTCTGGTGTTCCCCATCAAATTGTATCCGATTGGAATTTTATCATATTGTGGTCACAAGCTACCGGGGGATCGTTAACCACAAGATCTCTTATTACTCCTTCATTATTACTCACAACCAAGTCTAAAATAGCCTGTTCCTGGGAAGGTTCCATATTATCCAAAGAAGCAATCCTTGATGCACTTGACATTCTTCTATGATACTAATGACAGTTTGGTTCATCCAATCAATACTTAAATTTAAATCTTCCATGACAATTGCAAACATGCAATTATTCTCAATTCTAAGTCACATTTTGAGATCCTACAGGTTATTCTTGTGTGTTTTCATGATTTCAACCAAACTGGCTCTGGATTTGCTACCTACTGCATGTTTTTGTTAATACTTTCCGCCCTATTCTGTCACACATTGCTCACAGTTCTGTGTTATTGCCCTCTCATTTCCTATTTATTTATTGTATAGTCTGTTCTTTTCTCCCACCCCCCATTTAGTTTAAAGCCATGTATACAACCCTATTTATGCAATTCCCCAGGACAACGGTCCCAGCACAACGCAAGTGAAACCCATCCCATGGAACATCTCCCTCTTTCCACAGTACTGGTGCCAGTGTCCCATGAATCAACCCACACCACAGTTTGAGCCTTTTTAAAAATCACATCTGCCAATTTGTACAGAGCAGATGTAGTAATCCAGATTAGTATGCTTACGTTTTTTTTGTTTTCAAGTTCAGATTGCTTTTGGAAATGAACCCGGATTGCTGGTGCAACACTTCATATGCTAATCGTTACATTACTATGCTGCCCTAAGGAAGCCAGTGCATAGTTGGCGGGATTCAAATCTGCAGGGTGAAACCCCGATGCATGTATAGTCCATTGCCTTAACCACTCGGGAATGACAATCCGACAAATTTAACAAACTGTGGACCTTCTGAGAAGAAGCACAACATATTGTTGCATGCTTGATTCTTGGTGTTACCTCAAAGAACAATGAGGGAACTAATACTTCCTTTCAGGGAAGCAGCCAATTCAAAAATGAATTTGTCTGAGAGAAGATTCAGTAAAGAATTTGCTAAGAAGAAATGACATTCTGAATAGCCATGAGTCTTCTCTCTCTGTGATCTACCACAATTCTGAGAAGTGACTATTCCATTCAAAGATGTGATTCAAGAAATTACTTGGAGAAAGCAGGGATTTTTCCCCTGCAGCACCCACCATGTTCTGCTTGCTACCCTGATGTAATTATTTCCATTTTCTACGATAAATTGCCTTCAGTATTGTCAAGTCGTATTGGGAACAGCAGTGGCTGCCTGAACAGGGAAAGCTATCTAGTCAATAACAGCTTTCCGATTTCATATCACAGGATAATAGAGAATAATAATATTCAATTGAAAATCCAAATGTTTCCAAGTTTTACTATTCTGTTGTTCTTCAACTGCTCTATTTTAGGTACAGGGATACAACTTCTGATCTCAATCCTAAAATTATCTTCACTAAAAATTATCTACAAACTCACCGATTGTTCTCTTGCAATTTAACAAAATAATTTTCTGGATATTATTTTCCATTATGTTAACAATCATGCATGCATCTATGAAGATCATTATCCAGAAGCTTCTTGTGTAGGACAAAAAAAATGTTTCTATAATTTTAATAACCAAGTAAAAAAATAACCAAAATAAAAAAAGACGGCTATGGGTAACCTAGGTAATTTCTAAAATACATGTTCAGCACAACATCTTGGGCCAAAGGGCCTGTATTGTGCTGTAGGGTTTCCATGTTTTGTTTTAAACCTCATCTCCTTATAACCCCTTATTAGAACCTCCTTTCTAATCATACTATGTTTCTAGTGCCTCCAATGATCATGACAATTGGATTCTCCCTCATTTTTATTCTTCCAGCTGAGAAAAGATACCCTTAACCCCAGCAGCAGGCAGACAACAAAGCCTTTGGGACTCTTGTCTTTGTAGCTTAACTACACTCGCCCTATGACTATTAGATTTCTCCTTTATTAACTTCCTCAATTTGAATGACTCTTTGTTCCATGACATTCTGGACAGCTTTCACATCCCACATACAATCCCCAAACTTCTCCACACAAGGAGCAAGAACTTCATAACTGGTGGACAGGGGGAAGGGCCAAGAATCCTGTGGAACAACTCCCTGAATCTATCCACCTGCCTCTTCTCCAAGTAATCAAGGGGTGTGACTATCTCGTGGAAGACTGTATCCAGATAACGTTGAAACGCTTGGAGCCCAGACTTCAGTTCACAGACCCTGAGCCAAAATTTCTCAAGCTGCAAAGGTGGTCAGCATTTACCACAGTGGAGTCCATCAACTGCCACATATTGCACTATAACATGTCATGTGCCCAGCCATACAAATTTGACTTTCGAAGAACCAGGATTTTTTGGTTCTCTTGAATCCTAATAAATTTTCTTATAATAATCACATTATAAAATATAGTTCTTTCCTATTTGTTGCTTCCGCAATTATTTCATAAAATATCAAGAGAATAACATATAAACACCTGTTCAAATTTTCTACTACTGAAAATTATTCAACATTAAATTACCAATGAAGAGATTAAGCAGATTTTTTTTTAAAGCTGGTTCTTCAAAAGTCAAATTTCCTGACTTCCTGCCATTTAATCCCTATTGACAACACAGTATCTTTTAAAATTATTATTTGGTAATACCACAAATGCCAAAGCAGAATTAAAATAATAAATATGGAATAAAAGCAGGTAGAAAACTACAATGAATTATACATAACCTATTTAACTTTATGGGATAAAGTTCTGTAGAAATACTCCATTGTTGCCAAAGGCAATCAAGCAAAATTCCACACTACTGCCATTTTAAAAATTTGTATTGAACTACAGGAAAAATACCTACATAAAATTAAATATTTTGGGTCATCTTTCTTATTCAATATTCTTAATTCATCACTTTAAATTGCTTCTACCATATCTAAACTACTGATGATTTGGCATCAGACTTGTAGACTAACATGGAGAAGTGAATTGCAGCACAGTTAAAAAGCAAATGACTCTTCAACTCAATTCAACAGTGTCATTTTCAAGCACCCTGTGAGCCAAATGAATCAGCAAAAGTGTTTCTATCCCAGGTTACTACTTAGGCACAAAACAGATCAGTATGATAATAAACTATATATTTTTTAATTTCATGTTCCTTATGATCATAGATTATCCAAACTAGCTGTTCAGGGCTTTTCTCTTACACTACCAGCATCCTATTTTCTTCCCTTCTATCTTATTCGATAGGGAAGTGGGTTGGGAAATCAAATACATGACCTTAGCAAAAAAACCCGAAGTACCACGTGCACAAATTAATGTTCTGCATTCTCATCCTTAGAATATAGAAGTACATAAAACAAATTAGATTCCAAAAACCGATTGGCTTTTAGATGGTCTTGGAATAACTCTGGCTAAGATTAGCTAACATAACACAAATCAGGGACTAAACACAGAATAAGTTTGACTAGCAGTCACTAGAGAAACTTGATAAGCTATCTGGCAGAGCAAGAGGATAACTCTGAAAGCCACATAAATAATTGAAATTGCGCTGATAAAGTTATAGTTCTTTGTAAACCAATAGGACAGAAAGGGACAATATACTGTTGTACTGTCAATCGCGTTTGCCATATGCCTCCAATTCCAACTTCCCCAGTGAATTTATCATTCTACATTGCATGACTTCACCAAACCAGCTAAATTAAGTAGAAGACAGATAAATACTGATTAGGACTTTACAGCAATCTGATATACATATACATGGAATAAGGAACAGTAATTCCACAATTCAACAATAATTGAGGAACTACCAATCTTCAAAATCATTCAATTTATTATTGTCTTATAATATGCTATCTGCCTATTACTTTATTAAATGCAACACTGATACGTCAGAAGTAATCCTGTGAGTTTCAAAGGGGGAAAAAACCCTCTTACTCTTTTCTCAGAGAAAGAGAGCTTATGAATTTCCCAGTAATGAATTTAGTTCAATATTCATTGAGAAAAACAATGTAATTAACAGAGTATCAACCCAGGTCATCTTACTATAGAGCTGAAATATCCCAACATTACTCACAGAAGAAAGCATTTAGCAAAAACACTAATTTGATTCAGAGAAAGGTTGATAGTTTTTGATATCAATAACAAAGACTTTCTATTGAGTATTTATTTTAAAGTAAATTTGTATCAATAAAATAAATTATAAAGAACCAATCCATGTAAAATAATGGTAGCTCTGCTTTTCCAGAGAGAAAGAAAGAAATTTAAAGAAGATCTTTTTGCCACATCCAGTAGTTACCACAATTACTCACCATGGGGCAAGTTATTGACTCATTCCTTCTGCTATGAATCTTTTCTTACTCAAAGCAGAAACTTCCAAGATTTATAACACTTTGGGAAAACTATTTTGCAAAATCCCATGTATTTATCACTTTATTAAGAAATTCAGAATTTATTTCACTCACACAAGACAATAAGCAAATCAAATCTATTCATCCATGAGCTACCCATGGCTTAAAGAAAAATCAAACAGCTGTACAATGATCTCAACATAAATAACTGCCACTTGAAAACACCAAAAAACTTCAATTCCATCATCACTCCCAAGTAATCTGGACAGCTAATTGCACAAAAGTGAGAAAAAGCAATTTATTTATTTCTCTTGTAATTTCCACATTACAGTTCACAATAAATATAATTCACCTAAAATAAAACCAACCGAATTTAGGTATCAGATTTTGTGCAGTGGCAGAATTTTCACTTCCGCACTCAGTAGTTCATGGAATTGAGGACATAATTCTGGATGTCACATAAATATACTAAGGGAATGTTCTAATGCCAAGTATTCAATCTTTCATTAACCCAAGATCATGACTGTCTACAAGAGGACACAAGAGAGTCTATAGCATTAGGCACCAATAGAGACAATTCACTTAGTATAATGGTCAACATTTATCCCTCAACCGGTATTAGTTAGCTGTGCGTCTATTTCAATTTTTTTACAGCTTATTATACATGTTTGATGCCTTCAAAGGTACAACATTTAGCTCTGTCTTGAAAACTAAGTTTGTAAAAGGTGCTAAATAAACAAATTCTTCACTTAATTTTATGAAACAAATTTCATGATAAATATATACACACACTCCTTCTCAAAAGATTACGGTAGCTTTAAAATTATACTACTTGGAGCTTGGTGAATCAGGAAAGCACACCACCCAAGTCCACAGAAACTAAGTTCAAGACCCACTCCACACTCAAGCACTACAATCTCAGTTGACACTTCAATGAAGTGTATGACAGTGCTGTAGTATTAGAAGTGACACCATCCAGATGACACTTTTAAAAGTGAGGACTTACTTACTCATCTCTTAAGTGGATAAATATTACAAGTTCACTGCTACCATTTCAAAGAACTGCAAGAGAGTAATTTTACATCCTCATGAACTGGACAGAGCTATCAATGAAATTAACTAAAAAAATTATGGTGTATTATCATGTTATGGTTTATGCAAATACAATAACTGCACTTTTATAAAGCATTTTGTAATGCATAAAAAGTACTCTTCCCTCTTTTCCAGTACACTGGCAGAAATCTTCATTGCACCAAAGCTTCACACAAGGCCCATTGAATAAAAATATTGCAAAGACCATGGACAGATTACATTTCAAATTATTTATTTCATTCAAGTCTAAATAATCTAGTAATATCCAAAGCAGTGTTCTCCTTAATTTGAAATAAAAGGAGGAACTTATACTATTTCACAAGTAGTACCCCTGCATTTTAAATTAACTTTCTCTATTCAGAATTAATAGTGAATACCCAATCTTAAATGCAAGGGGAACCACCCTATGCAAATATGTTATACACTATTTGTAAGCTGGCAAAGGGTGTTATTAAGAGGATGTGGTGAGGATCTACAAGTACCTGGGGGTGCCTGGTTGAGAGACTTGAGTGGAGCACCAACATAGAGGCTAAGTACAAGAAGGGCCAGAGTCGCCTCTACTTCCAGAGGGGACTGAGATCCTTTGGAGTATGCAGGCCTCTCCTTTACATGTTCTATCACTCTGTTGTCACCAGAACAATCTTCTTTGCAGTGGTGTGCTGAGGCAATGGCACTTACATGGGTAATGCCAACAGGCTCAATAAACTGATTTGAAAGGCTGGCTCTGTTATAGGAGTCAATCTGGACACATTGGAGTTTGTGGTAGAGGAAAGGACCCTACGGAAAATCTTGGCAAATATGAACAATATTTCTCACTCTCTGCATGCCACCCTGGCTGAACAGAGGACTTTCAGTAATAGACTAAGACAACTGCACTGCTCCAAAAGCGCTATACGAAGTCATTCTTACCCCCAGCCATTAGGATGTATAATGAGTCATCCTATAGCTGGGGAAGTGATGACCCCTCCTGTTAGACTGTTAGTGTCACAGTAGCATTACAAGTGCACAGATGTACAAATATTAGAAGTAAGAAAGAATAAAAAAAAGTAAGCTACCTCAAGCATTCTAACAGGAGTGGGGTCATCACTTCCCCAGCTATAGGATGACTCATTATAGAGCCTAATGGCCAAGGGTAAGAATAACCCCATAAAGCGCTCTTTGAAGCAGCACAGTTGTCTTAGTCTATTACTAAAAGTGCTCCTCTGTTCAGCCAAGGTATGCAGAGGGTGAGAAACATCGCCCAGAATTGCCAGGATTTTCCATAGAGCCCTTTGTTCTACCACAGCCTCCAGTGTCCAGACTGACTCCTATAATAGAGCCAGACTTTCTAATCACCCATGTTGATGCCATTGCCGCAGCATAGAAGACAGCAATGGCGACAACAGATTGGTAAAGCATGCGAAGGAGAGGCCTACGTTTTCCAAAGAACCTCAGTCTCCTCAGGAAGTAAAGGCAATTCTGGCTCCTCTTGAACACAGCCTCTGTGTTGGTGTTCCACTCATTTCTATCATTCAGGTGCACCCCCAGTTCACCCTCTGACAATTTATCCATCAGCTAGCTCACTAACATTCCTATGCAAAATACAAGATACCCAGAACTCAATTGGCCACTAGTTTCCTCACAAACTTTCACTAGCACCAAATCACAATTGTTAACTTTTACTAAAACCCTCATCAAAATATTTTCAAATTATTGCAAGATTAGTACATCAATTGCCCAGATAGTGAACACCAGTCCTCACCAACCCTCGTCCCCATCTTGCATCACTGTCACCTGTTGCAACCATGTGGCTCCTGATAACATACAAGTATCTTGCAATGACTAAGCTAATGACCTTCTGGAAGTTTGCACAAACTCCTGTTCCACCATTCACAAACTTCTAATCAACTAATTAAAATTTAATAACAATGTCCTGATGAAGGGTCTTGGCGCAAATGTCAACTGTTTATTCCATTTCGTATGGATCTGGGCCATACCGTCCAAATATCAGAACCTGCCTCTCGGTTTTTTTGCACTACCTTACTTTCCCTTTTCTATTTTCTATTTATGATTTATAATTAAAATTTTTAATATTTACTATTGATTTGTACTGCAGGGAGTACGAAGAGCAGAATCAAATATCGCTGTGATGATTGTACGCTCTCGTATCAATTGTTTGGCGACAGTAAAGTATAAAAGTATAAAGTAGATGCTGCCTGACCTACTGAGTTCCTCCAGTATTTTGTGTGTCGCTCTGGATTTCCAGTATCTGCAGAATCTCTTGAGTTGTTAATAAAAATGTAATAACTTTTAAAATATATAAATTGTTTTGTTTTAACTAAAAAATAGTTTGAAACTGAACTCCATCACTCAAGTCTATTTAAATGATAATGCCAGGGTAAGTGTGCTAGATGTAGTTGACGCATGTTAAAACCAGATACAAGATACCCTCAACTCAATAATGTGGATGACCCTATTTACGTGAGGTGTATCCACATGGCTTAAGTGAAAAAAAAACTTGTTTCAGTCAACAAGTGAGAGTTACTTATCTACCATAAACAACTGTACCAATTTTATGTGCCTGTACAGCCACAATTTCCCTGGTCTCTGTTTCACTATCTGATTTATAAAGCTTAAATGGTCTCAATGAATTTCGCAGCTGATGAAATGAGTGAAAAATGGATTCTCTTGCTCTAATCCCTGAATTGATGATACTACTGGTAAAGAAACATAGGCAGCGATGGTCAACTTTAAAAATTGTGCTATTATTGGCTGGATTAGTAGTACTAGGGAAAACAACAAAAATAAAAGCAACTGCCCCAAACTAACCAAAAATGTCCAGTTTGACAATAACTGAGAAAACACATCAGAATCAAATTTATTTTTAAAAAAACAGTAAATAAAGGTGGGCATATATTTAACATGGTTTATTTTCTCTCATTTCCAGTTCCTTGAACCACTAAACCATAAACTATACTTACCACAGGGAAAATTTAGATGGGATGTGGTGAATATTTACTGAAACAATAGGAAGACGGGTAAAACAGGCAACCAAACTTTAGAATGGCTTTAAATTCTCTTCCAGCCTTGATATTGTTAACAGAGCACAGAAAGAGATCTTCCTCAACTATCCGTGTGATCAACAAATCATACCTTTCTTTTAAAGAAAGTCAATTTCTTCTGCTAAAAGTAAATATTGAGCAAAAAGCGTATTTGCTAAATATTTCTTTTCCCATATTCTGTATATGTAAGATGACTGTCATCACCTGATCAGTTTCAAAATTCTGCACTTATAACTTAAAATTGAGGTTCTGATGTTTCTGCCATTCATTCCTTGAGGTTTTTTTCTGTTTCGTGGATGTCTGTGAAGAGTAAGAATTTCGGGTTGTATACATTCTCTGATATTAAATTGAACCATTGAAGTTGACAGCAAGCTGTACAAGCTTACATAAAACTCCAAAAATGAAGGTTGCAATCAATATAATTTTTCCTGAGGACCAGAATATTTACCAAAATTAAATCAATTCAAACATTCACCAAGTTTTGAAGTTTGTTAATTATCTTGATACTATGATTACATTTGAGACAGTACTCAAACACATTTTTCAGATTTTATTTTATAAAGTTGTAATTTTTCAAAACGTAAATATCACTAAAAAGAGAAATGTTTATTGGAGGACATTGTAATAAATATGGACAAAAGATTTAAGATAGTCTTAGTGAATGGCACTGAATAGGATAGATGACTTTTATCATCAGGCCATCAGGAAGGAGGTACAGAAGCCAGAAGGCATATACTGAACGATTCAGGAACAGCTTCTTCCCCTGCCATCCGATTTCTGAATGGACAGTGAACCCACAAACACTACCTCATGACTTTTTTAAAAATTTCCTTTCTTTTTGCACCAATTATCCCTCAAATCACAAATAGTATCAATGTGTAATCCACTCCACAGTAGCAGTGCTCAGTACCTCGTCTGAATAATTAGAGTGTGAAGGGCATTGCAAATGAGGCAATCATAATGCCTACCATCTTAATATAGGCATCTTCACAGTTGGTTATACAAAAGTGAAGTGGTAACCTTGTTAATTTTATACATCCCAAACTAAGCAATGGTAAACTAGTACCACCTTATTAAACTCTTTTTTTAAACTCTCTTCTCTCACCAATTCCCTCTAGTTGTTACTTTTACTGAAACGTCTATCCTTTTCTGAGTTATGTTCATCAGCACCAAGCATCATCCAATCACATTAATTATCCATGCTATATGACCAAGTCTGGACAAAGGTCAAGAGCCTTCACCATATTGTCCCATAACCACCCAATATGCAAACGTATATTTTCCAAATGAACAGCAATTAGAAGCAAAAGTCCAGAAATTTTCCAGTTAATTACAGTTCACATAAAAATTTCTTGGTTGAGATCAGTTAATTCACAAAGACAAACCATGGCATTTCCCACTATATGCCCACATTTCTGTCAGCATCACTTCCAAGAGACAAGTGAAAGCTTAGCGGAATATCTTTTTTTCCTTTAGATGTACAGAATATCGAGACATCCTAAAACTACTCTACTAAAGTATCTCGCCTAAGTAATGGTAACATTTTTTGCCCAAAGTGGAAGGTCATGAGTTCAAGACACACTCTAGAGTCTTAAACTCAATCTCATCTGGCACTTCAATGCAGTACTGATAGAGTGATACATTGTCAGGGATACCTTCAATTAACTTGGTCAAACTAATGTTCTGCATGCCTTCGCAAGTAGATTTAATGATCCAGTGATGTACACTGAACAAAAGCAGGTGACTTATCCTGGTTTCATGGCATCAATACACATAACCAAAAACAAATTATTTGGTTATTTATCTGCCTTTGCTGTACAAGAGCTGGCTGTTGCATTTCCCAAGATTACACTTTGATTACATTTCAAAAGTACTCTATTGGCTGTGAGACACCTTGAAATACTTGAAGGCCATGAAAGACACCACAAAGTGCAGTAAAAACAGTTGGTGCAAAGCATTACTCAAATTGAAAGTGAAAGACCAAACAATCTGTGTTTGGTAGCATTGGTTGGAAAAGAATGTTGCCAACAGCACAAGTGCTTCGTCCTCTGGAATTAGTACTGTGGAAGCTTTTGAACAACCCAGGCTGCCACACAAGGTTTTGGTTTAAAAATATCATCCAAAAAACAGAACCCCTTAACAACACTTCTTCCTTGTACACTTTTTAATGCAGTACAAGTCGTACCAGATCTTGAACCCACAACTTTCTGAAAGACAGCACTACTTCTGAGCCAAGCTGGCATACAGCAAAAGTAATGAAGTACTCTTAGAAGCATAAGTATACATTTTAATCCCAGAGATTCTTTTAAAATTTGGATTTTTAAAAATATTTTATAATTTCCTCTTTCGCACCATTATCCAACCCACTGTTCTTGCCATAATACAACAAAACTAGGATGTGGCTATTTTAGTATAAATATTCCAGAAACTAAGTTCCAGACTGAAATAATGCAATCATCTTTTCATTCCAAATGTAGAAAGATATAGAACAAAAAATATAAACAATGTGCAGTAACAACACAAGGCAACAAAAATAATCTTTGATTTGGTGCCAAATGTCTTTCAGCTCAGAATATAAATACAACTGGTTTAATAAAATCCAATGAACTAATGGTGGCACACTCACTTCCAATTATATACATTCCATTTGCCAGGAAAAAGATTAAGGTCATTTGAAAACCATCCTCATTTCTACCCTGTTTCAGAAACAGTTTCAACACGGAGTTCACTGGGCCAAACCCAAGCACTGAAATCCATATTATTAAAACAGGTAATTCGTGATTATCAAACTGTCTGAAGACACCTTTCTCCCCAACTCTTTATGCATACACACGAAGATAAATCAAAATGATCAATTAATTCCGAAAACAGAAAATGAGGAATCACCAACAAATTCTTGGTCAAGTTCAAATACATGATTTAAAATAACCCGACTTATTCTGCCTGACCAAAAATAAAGAAAACACTCCCACAAACAAGCTCTCCATTCACAAATAATAAAAAGAGGGAAAAAAAAGGAAGGATCCATTTAAAGAAGCACCAGACCTTATGGTACGTATTCTGTGTGTGGTGTGCCCGTGTCTGTGTGGCATTCTCACAGCTCCCTACCTGTTAGACGTAACTTGACTGGCCCGTTCCTCCTGGCCCCTTGGTTGGACATGTTCCCGAGTGGTTTTGATTGTTTTTGTAAAGTTTAATAGCCACTGCTGGTGCCTGAGCGCAGGCGGCCGCCTCTGCCCCCTTCCCCCGAGCGAACAATGATGGCCTCCTCGAGCCCGATGGCCCGGATGTGCATAGCACTCACTCCACAACCGACGGCCGGAGGGGAGGGGGGAAAACTACACCAAAATTAAAACAAAACACACACCGTTTACCTCATGAAATTAAAAATACGCAACTTTTCTATTCAAATCCGCCGAAAAAATATTTTTTTTTTACTTTTCTTCTCCGGGTATATCCTTCCCCCCACCCCCGTCCCCTTCCCCAACACACACCGTCTCGAAATCAATGGAAACAGACTTCTTTCCCTTCTCTCCACATCTTCGATCACACCTCGGGACAAATGTCTCTTCTCGGAGCGCTCGGATTAGACGTTATTATCACTGCTTCGCACAGCAAGTCGAGTGCGGCTCGGTTTTCTTCCTTGTTGCCGTGAGTATTATCCACCCCCACGCAGAAGATCCATACGCAGAAAAGAAATGAAGATAAGGAAGGGATTTTTTTCTCACCGCGGCCGGTCAGAGAGAGAGAGAGAAAAAAAGTTGTCGGCGGTGATATTTCTTTGAGGCAGAAACACGACTTTTCCCGTTCCTTTTCCTCGGTACAAGTCCTGGTCTCGGGGCTACTTGACTGAAGCCCCGAGCAGCGCACTTGCTGACATCACCCTCCTGTTCCCTCCCTCCCTCCTGCCGACAGTCTGCAGCTCCTCCTGCTTGAGTCACCGACACAAGGCACCAGCACCAAAAACTTCGCTGGCTCCCTAAACATCGTCGGCTCCCTCCTTCCTCCAAAGTCTAAACCAAAAGTATGGGCCTTTAAGGTCACGGAACGAGCCTCCGCGGTCCGTCAAGGTTCCAGTAGAGAAAACTCTTCAGTTCCTTTCCCTACAGCCAAATTATTCTCGTAAGTACTCGTGCTCCCCCCCCCCCCGGTTGAATGGCTATTTCCACCACACATACAGTGAATTCCCGATCGTAATTATACTCCGGTTCGACATTTTCCTCAGATCTCCCTTTTATCTTTTGTTCGCGTCTGTGCACGGTGATCGTGAACCATCGAGACACCTCCTGATCTTCTCCGTCGAAACCATTTATGTGTTCGTAAATTTTATTGTGCAGATATTTATAAGCTGTTGCTTTAAATAAATTTTAGAAATAAAGTAAGTTGATTAGAGTACAAGTTCTGTGATGGATCCCGTTCCACATGTCCCTGACCACTTTACATCTAGTGTAAATTTTTTGAAGACTGGTCATTGCAGTAATAAAGGAAATAAAGCTATCACTTTACACACATTGAGCACCCTCAAACAGCAATATGATGGTAACTAAATGACCTGATCTTGTTAAATGTTGATTGGTAGAGTAAATATGGGGATTGATCATTTCAGTCGTTTTCAGAATAATACCAGGGGACCAGGGTGAGCAGATGAAGTGGCCTATGGGACTATTAACGCTGAGCAACACAGTCACCCAGGACACCCAACACAGACACCCGGAGGACCTATTTCAATGCTGTAAGGCTATGAATTTATGAGGCCCTGGAAGATAAACCGAGCTTCTTATCGCTACAGAAACCTGGATTTTTGAGCTAAAGTCTCTGGAGTGGAAGTTGAACTCACAACCTTCCGACTCAGAGGCTACAGCATGACTAACAGCTGACAGAAACCCTTTTAGCCTATCATACCTATGCCAGTTCTTTGAAAGTGATCCCAGTCCACATTCTGTCCCATAACCATTATTTCCCTTTAAGATATTTATCTTTTTTTAAAAATATTATTACTACATTTGCTTTCGCCGCCCTTTTCAACAATGGATTCCAGATCTAGTAATTCGTGAGGTATTTTAAAAATGTAATTATGCCTTCTCTTGTTCTTTTGCCAGTCACTTAAATCACTTGTATCTCTAGTTGGCAATCTGTATATCACTAGAAAGAAATATTTACACTGTCTACTCAAAAGTGTAACTTGGTATTGTACTAAATTACCTTAAATTATATTGAAGATCATGTATATTACTGCAAATTTATTTATCTGATTGACAGAAAGTTACTTTATAGTCAGTTAATACTGATAATTGAGAACAACTATAATAAAGAACAGTAGAATAGAAAATAAGTTACTGTGGTTTCAGATATTGCTTTTTTATAATTTATTCATTTGTGAATGTCACGGGAAAAGACAGTATTTATTCCCATTTACCCTGAACCGACTTCTTGATTATAGCAATTCTAATAGTTAAGGGAATGTTTAAAAGGAGATGTGGGGACATGTTGTTACACATGTGGGGACTGTGGTTGGTGCTAAACTGCACCGGTGTGCAGCCACACAATAACTGAAAAGCTCCTGCGCACATACCCTTTGTTGCCATGCAGTTTTTGGGCCGTCTAAAAATTTCCTGCTCGGAGCAATGATTGGTCCGCGCAGGTGTAAAAACAATTAGAGGGAACATTATGAAACACCCTGCCGGCGGTGCTATTGGAAGAAGACATAATAGTGGAGTTTAAGAGGTGTTTAGACAAACACATGAACGTGCAGGAAATAGAAGACATCAATCATGTGTAGGCAGATGGAATCAGTTTAATTTGCATCACAGTCGGCCCAGACATCATGGACCGAAGTCTGTACCGACCATGAAGTAAACATCCTGTGATGTATGGTTCTATGTTTAGATGTAGCTTCAATAAAAGAATAAAGATTATTTCTAAGTCGGGGTGTTGTGCAATTGGGGAGGGGGGGAACCTGGAGGTGATGGTGTTCCCATGCCATCAAAGCCCTTCTTCTTTATGCTGGTTAGAAGTGCGGGTTTGGAAGATGCTGTCAAAGTCACAACGACAAATCATAAACACGTGAGATTCCACAGGTTCTGGAAATCTTAAGTAAAACACACACAATTTTGGAAGAACTCAGCAATTCAGGCAGCTTCTATGGAGGGGAATAAACAGTCGATGTTTTCAGGCTGAGCGCCTTCATTGGGTCTGGAAAGGAAGGGGGAGAAAGCCTAAATAAGAAGGTGGGAGGGGGTGTACAAGCTGGCAGGTGATAGTTGAGACCAGGTGAGGGTGCAGGTGGGTGGGGGGGGGATGAAGTAAGAAGCTGAAAGGTGATAGGTAGAAGAGGCAAGGGCTTAAAGAAGAAAGGGTCTTAGAGGAGAGGACAGTGGTTCATGGATAAAAGGGAAGGAGGAGGAGCACCAGAGGGAGGTAATGGGCAGGAGAGGAGAGGAGAAGGGGTGAAAGAGGAACTAGAATGGGGGATGGAAAAGGGGAGGAGAGATAAATTATCAGAAGTTAGAGGAATCACTACAGTACATTTTGTAGACAGTACACGCTGCAACCACTCTATGCTGCTAGTGAAGGAAATTAATATCTAGGGTTGTGGCATGGGACACTAATGGAGTGAAATTCTTTATTCTGATTCCATCAAGCTTCTTGGAACAGCATTTATTGCAACCAATAGGAGTATTCCATCACATACCTGAGTTGTAGACAATGGGAACTCTTTGGGTTGTCAGGAAGTGGGTCACCTATAACAGGTTGTCCAGACTTTTGCCTGCTCTTATAAAATTTAGGCAGCTAGTCAGTTGAGTTTCTGGCTAACGACCTCTTCCAACATGTTGATGGTCAGGTCTCGATGATGATGCCAATGAAGTGGTTAGCGATGTCATTGAATGTCAAGAGTAAGTCGTTAGATTCTGTTATGTTGGAGGTGGCCACTGACTGGCATTTCTTTGGCACACTATTGTTTACCATTTATTAGCTTATCTTGAATTTTATCCAGCTCTTGCTACGTATAGGTATGAGTTGCTTCATTTGCTGTGGACATCCAGGCCCTCCCCTCCACAGAGCACATTTACATGGAGTGCTGCCACGAGGACCCCCATCATCCAGATATGCTCTCTTCTCATTGCAGCCATTGAGAAGAAGCCTTAGGTCCCCACTATCAGTTTCGGGAACAGTTATTACCCCTCAACCATCAGACTCCTGAACTGTGAATAACTTCGCTCACTTCAACTCTGAACTGATTCTACAACTTACAGACTCACTTTTAAGGACTCTACAACTCAAGTTCTCAGAATTAATAAACATTTATCTGTTTATTTGTTTGTTTGTATATGTTACCTTTCTTCCACACAAATTGTCTTCTTTTGCATATTGGTTATTTATCAGTCTTTGGATATAGCTTTTTGTAAATTCTATTGTATTTCTTTATTTTCCTGCAAATGCCTGCAAGCACAATGAATCTCAGGGTAGTGTATGGTAACATGTACATACATTGATAATAAAGTTTACATTGGAATACAAATGGAATTGAATATTATGCAATCATATTTCACATTTCCTTACCACATTGGAGAACATAAGTCTATGGCAGCTCTCAAAGCAATCCGATCATTTCTATCCCCACATTTAATTCCCTGTAATCTTTTCTCTTACATGCCCATTAACTCCACCCTGATTCATCCACTAACCACCTACACTTATAATTTTCAATATTTACAGTAACTCATAGTAGCCCATTAACCTGAGGATGTGGGAGGAATCTGGGGAATTTAGCAGAACAAGGAAACTCCATTCATAGCACGTAGCACCAGAGGTCAGAATTGATTCAGCCTTGCCACCACTCCTGACCAACAAGGTCAAGAATTCCAAATCCCAACTGACAGAAAAATAACATGTCCTTGGGAGAAGACAGAATCCCAAGCAAAATATGAGACACTGTTCTTTCAATTTGCATTTAGTGTTTCCATAGCCATGGAGAAGACTGAGGCCAGATGGGATGGTGTGGGAGTGGAAGTACGAAGTAAAATTAAAGTACCATGTTCCCAGGAGCTTGAAATGGTAAGACCATAGGTGTTCCATAAAACAGCCATCTCTTCTACATTGGTGAAACCAAGCACAGACTACATTTTGCTCGGGTAGCTTCCATTTTAGGGTGAGCCACACTCCCTGGTGTTTTCCTTCCACAAACTCACTTTATTTAGTTTTCTGTTCCTTTTGTTCATCTTTCCCACCTTCCCCTTGCACCTGTCTATCATCCCCTGACCATTCTACATCATCTATAAGCCTCTATCCCACACTTCTTCCCCAATCTGCTTCTACTGCTATGTATTTGTGATCTTCACTCCTCCCTCTCAGTCCTGCTGCAGTGTCTCAACCCAAAAGTTTGACTTAAACACAGATGGTGATTGACTCACTGACTTGCCAATCTGCTCAGTTCTGAGCTCTAACATGAAGAGATTACCAAGTGGACAGAGAAAAAAAAGATTCAAAAATGTGTTCAAGGCTTCCTTGAAGGAATAGATCATCCTCAGTGATTCCTGGAAATAATTGACTGAATCTCTGCCTCATTATCACTGAAAGTGAAGAAGGAACAGTCACATACTACCTGCCCACATGCTCACCCAAGCAGCATTCTGTTGTCCCATCTACAAACGTTTGTAGGAAAATGTGCAGTTCTTCAATTGGCTTTAGAACCTGTTCACGTAAATCACATAAACTCAGCAGGTCTGGCAGCATCTATGGACTGGAATAAACAATCATGTTTTGCGCCAAGACCCTTCTCCAGAACTTAATTATTTATCCTTGTGGATAAAGAAGTAGTAGGTTAACCTTAATCACAAGGAACTGCCTAAAAATTCCAAAATACATACAACAGTTATTTTGTGATGGCTGAAACTTTATGTACAATTTTACTTTAAGGTAAAATACTTAAGGCTAGTATATAAATTGTTGTGTTGAAGATTGCTTGACTCGGGTATAAGTCAGTAAAATGTTGAGGCTATTAAACAAATCATGTTAAATGTCATGTTCATGTTCATATTGGTATATATTTAGTCATCAGTGTTTTTCTGTAAAAGTCTGAAGTAATTTACCTTTTCAAGGCTGATGGCAACTTAGAATTATTACTTTGTAGCAAGAAGTTCCAGTGATGTAGCATTGATAGTAAAGTGGCTAACTGGTCAAACAACATTCTCAAGGCAAGTTTACAACGAACTCTCTGGAAGAAATTCACAGAATAAAATCAGGAATCTTCTAATTTATCAGACTTATCTGTTACACACACAAAAAACTGGACGAACTCAGCAGGCCAGGTAGCATCTATGGAAAAGAGTATATAGTTAGTGTTTTGAGCTGAGACTGGACATCAGGTCTGGGAAAAAAAGATGAGGCGTCAGAGTAAGAAAGTGGTGGGAGAGGAGGAAGAACCTCAAGATGTTAGGTGAAACTGAGGGAGGGGGAGGGTAAAGTAAAGAGCTGGGAAGTTGATTGGTGAAAGAGATACAGGGCTGGAAAAGGGGGAATCTGATAGGAGAGGACAGAAGGCCATGGAAATTAGAAAAAAGGGAGGAGCACCTGAGGGAGGTGATAAGGAGAGAGAGGAAAATGGGAATGGGGAATGGTGAAGGAGGTGGGGTGGACATTACCAGAAATTCGAGAATGACGCACCCCCCTTCACCATTCCCCACTCCCATTTCCCTCTTTCACCTTATCACCTGCCTCCGGTGCTACTCCCCCTTTTCTTTCTTTCATGGCCCTCTGACCTCTCCTACAAGATTCCCCCTTCTCCAGCCCTATACCTCTTTCACCAATCAACTTCCCAGCTGTTTACTTCACCCTTCTCCCCCTCCCGGTTTCACCTATCACCTTGTGGTTCTTCCTCCCCTTCTCCCACTTTCTTACTTCGACTCATCCCCAAAACGTCGACTGTACTTTTTTCCATAGATTCTGTCTGGCCTGCTGAGTTCCTCCCGCATTTGTGTGTATAGCTTGGATTTCCAACATCTGCAGATTTTTTCTTGTTTGAGATTTATGTGACTAAGTTTTGAATTTTTTTGTAACTTTTGTATTTTTTTGTTGTAAAATAGTGAAATGACACATATCTTTGGATAGCTAAGACTGAAATAAGAGAAAGGTCTTTTTAGGAGTGATTAATTATTACTCAGAGTCCTTGAGAAAATGTTAATAATTGCAAGTACATTTTTATGTGTTAAATCACTGTCTTAATATTTAGAAATAAAACTTCTCTTAAGATTTTATGAAACTAGAGTTCAATAGTCAATGTCTATGGGGCACAAATTTATAAACACCAGAAAGGACATGGATTAATTCCTTAGTTTGCAGCAATTTAACATTTCAGCCACAAATAGGAAATGCTGCTCAGAGAGTTTAAACTGGTTTAAGGAAAAAAATCTTTTACTTTGATCCAGAAACCTATTTGGGATAATGTGCATGGATGCACAGATTTTGTGTGAGGATGGAATCAGGCAAAGCTGTGATCTCCTCAGCATTATAAAAGCCACCTAAACTAAATATTGCAGATTAACATGTAAAATTTCCAGTCTGGGTCTGACAAGTTTGTCCTATATGAAATAGATTAGTACAGGTCGAACTTCACTAATCCGACTACCTGTAATCTGGTTCGTTCGATAATCTAGCACTGATTATGCTTAATGTGGTCCTTCTGTAATTCGGCATTTTCACTAACCTGGCGCTCCTCAGGTTCCAATGGTGCCGGATCTGTGAAGGTCGACCTGTATTTTGAAATAAAGTGTTTTCATTCAGTATTGTGCAAAAGTCTTAGGCACCCAAGTTATATTTTTTCAGGTGGTATGGCATCCACAGAGCCCTGATCTCAACATCACTGTGGCTGTCTACGATTACCTGAAGAGATAGAAGCAAGTGTGACAGACAAAGTTTGCAACCAATTCTCCAAGATGCTTAGAACAACCTAATAGCCAATATTCTTATAAAACTACATGACAGTGTACCTAAGATGCAGTTTTAAAAGCAAAAGATGGTCACACCAAATATTGATTTGATTTAGTTTTTTCTCCTGTTTACTGGTCTTTATAGCAAATTTTTGATATTTATGAACTTTTAATTTCATTCATTTTGAAAGTGTCTTTGCCTGACCAATCTTTTTACATGTGCCTAAGACTTTTGCACAGTACTGTAATTTTATTGATATTTAAAAACTACATTAAAAGTTTCTTTGTAGTATAGTGAAGAAAAATATCTAACTTATACTCACTCAACAGCCAATTAATTCCTTTGTAAGTACAGAAACACAATTTACATTACAATGTTATGCCTTTCCTCATTTATTCATGATCTAAAAATAGGTTTTGGAAATATAGCATGGAGATTTTCAGAAGATATTAAAATTTGTGTGCGTGCCAAGGCTATAGATGATTCTCAACTACTTCAAGTACATCTTGATACACTGGGGTACTTGATTCATGACACGCAAATTATGTTTAATTTGGAAAATGTTATGCATGGGGCTGAGTAAACAGTGAACATAAATATTTCAGGGAAAAGGGAAGTGGAGGAAGAAGATGAAATGGGTAAAGTAGAGTATAAATAATATTTTAGTATCAATTAAAATATACCATTTTGTTCGAAGAGCTTGGTCAGCGGTTGTTAGAATTTTGTGCCTCCTCACTTTTAATTTCTTCACATAGAGCACAAGTAGTGTAGCAGTTAGTGTGATGCTATTACAGCTTGGGGTGCCAGAGTTCAGTTCCAGCATACTCCCTGTGACCATGTGGTTTTACACCCGGTTGCTCCAGTTTCCTCCCACAGTCCAAATACATACTGGTTAGTCTGTTAATTGGTCATTGTAAATTGTACTGTGAAAAGGCTAGTGTTAAATATAGGTGGGTTGTTGGGCAGTGTGACTTACTGGGCCAGTAGGTCCTGTTCCACACTGTATCTCTAAATAAATAAATGAATACTGATTGAACATAGAACACTACAGCACAGTACAGACTCTTTGGCCCAAAATGTTGTGCTAACCTTTTAATCTACTCTTAAGATTATTCTAACCAATACTTGCTACACAGCCCTTTCTTTTCTATCATCCATGTGCCCATCTAAGAGTTTCGTAAATGTTCCTAATCAATGTTCCCTCTAATTTTCAGTAGTCAGTGTGTGCAAAAATCTTATGTTGTGCAAATTTTTTTCCTGTGACAAAAGTATGTGCGCACTGAATGCACACATGGCACAGTTTATGTAGGTTTACAAGGTATTTTATATAAAGCTGCACAGAATAACAACAAAATAACATACATGTTTAAGTCACTCCGTTATTTTTTCTGTCTCCTGTCTTTGGCATTTACCCATTCTTTGTAAGTAAAGGCATCCGTTAGTGTTGCGAGACCATGGATCTGCGCCTGGAAGGTCTTCACTCTCCAGGACGTAGGCCTGGGCAAGGTTGTATGGAAGACCAGCAGTTGCCTATGCTGCAAGTCTCCCCTCTCCACAACACCAATGTCGTCCAAGGGAAGGGCATTAGGATCCATACAGCTTGGCACCGGTGTCGTCGCAGAGCAATGTGTGATTAAGTGCCTTGCTCAAGGACACAACACGTTCCCTCGGCTGGGGCTCGAACTCGAACCTCCAATGCCTTAACCACTTGGCCACGTGCCCACACCTTCATTCTTTGTAAACTCTATCTAGACTAATAGAACTTCCATCCAATTGATAGCTTTTGATTCTCATTAACATATCCAAATAACATTCACCTAAACGATTTCTCAGCTTATTTTTGAGTTGATTCACTAGGCTAAAACCTTGCTCACAGTCCGCACTAGGTACAAGAAAGGTTCCCCCAATGTCCATCAACTGTGCAAGGTTGCAAAACTGTTCATTTTGAAGTACAAATGCCACCATTTGAGCAAAGTTTGAAATCAATTTGGATTTAATTTTTTCTTGCATGGAAAATTTGAAATCATTAAACTGTCTAACTATTACAGTATCTTCAACTAGGAAATCATGATATTTTAGACATAAGGCATTAACTTGTTCATCGCCAAATGTGAAGTCACAATCTGCAAGTGCGGAGAAATCAAAAGCTTGTACCTCATCTTTGGAAAACCTTTCTTCTAAATGAACACAAAGACTATTTATAAAAGTCAACAGCGAACTTGTATCTACTGTGACGTTTTCTTCATATTGTTGACTTAGCAAAACTTTAACTTTGTCACTCCACAAAACATTTTCTCCCAGATACTGCTTTCTTATCTCGTTAATTTTGCTTTACGCAAAATGAAGTGAATGAATCGGTGTCAGGCCACTCTTCTGCAGAATCTTACACAGTGCAGCCAGTTTATCAAAGACATCACTTAAAACCTGTAAAGCTACTTTGTATGTGATGTTTATCAATTTCTTGTGACAGTATTTAGCCTCAGGGTCATTTGACTGATCTTTTTCAATAAAAACTTAGTAAGCTATCTACAGGATTTGAAACAGATCTTTGTAAACTTTACAATATGAACACTGTCTGCCAAAGATGGCTGCCGCCATGATGCAGCTGTACAAACCTGAACAGGAAAGGTCAGATGACGTAAATTAGTGATATTTGTGGTATTTGAAAAACTGACTAGCTAGTTAACAGGAACATTTAGCTAAAAGATTATTTTCAATAAGTATAATTATTAATTGCTACATTATTTTACCTTTTGTGTGCATATTAATTTCCTTTGTGCGCTGGTTGAAAAACGTGTGCGCACAGCTTAGAGGGAACGTAGTTCCTAATGTATCTGACTTTACCAACACCCCGGCAGTGCATTCCACACATCCGCCACTCTATGTAAAATGCTTACCTCTGACGCGCCCCCTATACTTTGTCCAATCACTTTAAAATTGTGCCCCTTTCTATTAGCCATTTCCACCCTGAAAAAGTCTCTGGCTATCCACTCAATATATGCCTCGTGAATAATACTGAGATGTTGAAAAGTATCCAGAAACTGGTTATTATTTCATGGCTTCGAGCAGCTTAGTTACTAGTAAAAGAGATAGGAACCTATGATTTGGAGAAGCATAGAAAAGGGCTTATTTGCTCAAGATTTATTAAATGATTGATGAGGCAAATAGACTGTATTTGAACAGAGAGTTTATTTAATTAAAGTTACCAAGGATGAGGGCCAAAGTTAAGTTAGGTGCTAGGAGGAGGAAGTCACCATCCTGCAGTTACAAATCACTGAACTTCTTTATAATATCTGGAGGTATATACAGTATGGGGATGTTTTGCAGGCAACTCACAAAACTACTGGATATACATCTTCTGAAATGCTATCACTGCAATCTGCAGCCTGTAATTTCCCTTTAAGAAACTTACTTTAGAATCACTAGCGATCTTATGATCTTCTGAAGAGTTCAGTTTTTTTTAAATTTGCACAATTTGTCTTCTTTTGCACATCGGTTGTTTGTCAAACTTTGTTTGTATATAGATTTTCATAAGTTCTATTGTATTTCTTTATTTTCCTGCAGGAAAACGAATTTCAAGACGGTAAATGGTAACATATATTTACCTTGAATTTGACTTTGAACCTGTTTCTGGCTAGGGCTGCAATCACCTGTAGAAAAAGAAGTGTTTACTTTGAGGAATTTTAGGTCAGTTTGATCTACTGAACTGGTTTTAATTCCCTCAGGAATTTAGAGGGAAAAATACTCAACTTGCACAAGCCCAACAGGCTTGGGTTGTTACTTAGTTTTGATTGTCCGGGTGATTTCAGATAGGGTGGAAAGTTTTATAATGATGCATATTTGATGAAGGAGTGGCACAGTTGTGTAGAAGTTAGTGCAACACTTTACAGTGCTAACTGTAGAATCAAGGTTCAATTTCTGCCGCTGTCTGTAAGGAGTTTGTACGTTTTCCCCGTGACTACGTGAATCTCCTCTGGGTGCTCCGGTTTCCTCCCATATTCCAAAGATATATGGGTTTGGGTTAGTGAGTTGTGAGCATGCTATGTTGGCACTGGATGCCTGACGACACTTGCAGACTTCTCCAGCGTAACCCTTGCTGATTTTATTTGATGCAAATGACACATTTTATAATTTATACTTTATTGTCGCCAAACAATACATTTCACTGTATGTTTCAATGCACATGCGACAAATAAAGCTAATCACTTAAAGTTGTGCAGAATAGAATAGATGGAGAAGAGGGTCTTTTTCTGTCCAATGTTGTTTACATATTTCTGTAAACAACAGCAAGAGAAAGTATGGTCTGCTTGACCTGCTGAGTTCCTCCAGCATTTTGTGTATGTTGCTGAAGAGAAAATACAGTTAATTTTAGACCACAAGACATTGGAGCAGAATTAGGCTATTGATTCTTCTACGCCATTCAATCATGGCTGATTTATTTTCCCTCAACTCCATTCTCCTGCCTTCTCCCCGTAACCTTTGACACACTTACTAATCAATTTGGATCACATTGGTTAAGTAGTAACTTGTCTTGAGTCTAGGAGAAAATTAATTTTTTCCCATTAGTGCCATGTGCCTTGGGATTAATAGCACGGGTCATTTATACACATCTGAGAAGGTTTGCAATTTCATAGTTCAGCCTTTCACCTGAAGGACAGCATCTCATGCATCTCCAAGGTTGGTGTGTTAATCTAAATATTGGTCTCAGGTTTTGGAGTGTGGCATAAATTCGTGACTTTCAATCTTAGAAGCAATGACTCATGCCATTATAGCAGTCAACTGTATTATTCCCCTACAAGATTTAATTGGAGGAAATATAGGCAGAATATTAAGTTTTATAAATTTTGACAGAGACTTTAAATATTTTTGTCTTCAGGAAAATGAGAAGCATTGTACTTCGCTATGTTCCATTCATAGTAATTTATATGAAAGTATACACTACAAATAAATAATTTCCATATGTTGAGATCCACAGTCTCTGGAGAAAGAGTGAGAATGGCAACATAATCACCTCATTTTAGAACAATTCTCTTGCCTTTGGGGGATGGGTGGAATATTTAAACTGACAAAAATGTTCAGAAAATGATGTAATGACTGATACAATTAGTTTTGTTAACATTTTAAACTATGTATGACAGCATACAGCTTTTTAAAAAAAAATGATTAAGCACATTTTTCCAGCAAAGTGTCACCAGGAATAACGAAATAGCGAGACATATTTCATTCCCTTCTCCCTGATGGTGACGAACAGCAGAACATTTTGGTTAAGTTGCAAACAATATGATAGATTAACTAGAAGTGACATCTTTTTTCTGAAATGCTTGTTTTAATATTGTTTCTACTTTATATTTCTCTTTAGGATATGGGATTCTCATTCTTTATTTAGGGACGTGAAGTGCAAAAAAATACGTAAGACAGTGACGAACATGAGAGATTCTTCAGATGCTGGAAATACAAAGTAATACACACGCACGCAACACTGGAGAAACTCGGCCGGTCAGGCAGCATCTATGGAAAAGAATAAACAATCGAAGTTTCAGACCAAGACCCCTCTTCAGGACTGTTATAGGAAGACAATGGTATAGAATAGAGACAAAAAAGTGAGTCATAATGTGGTCTATTCAGAGCATAAAAGTCCTGATCAAAATAACAAATCCTGTTTACCAAAATTATGGGAAGAGCTCAATGCTATTTTCAACCATAATTTACCCATGGGCATATATTCTCATGAATAGGTGAAACCACCATCACGTATACAAAATGGCCACTTTATTAGATCCCTCCTGTATCTAATAAAGTGGCCACTGAATGTATGTTCGTGATCTTCTGCTGCTGTAGCCTATCCACTTCAAGGTTCAATGTGTTGTGTGTTCAGAGATGCTCTTTTGCACACTGCTGTTGTAAAGCATGTTTATTTGAGTTACTGTTACCTTCCTGTCAGCTTGAACCAGTCAGGCCATTCTTCTCTGTCCTCTCTCATTAACAAGGCATTTTTGCCCATAGAACTGCTGCTCACTGGGATTTGTTTTTTTTTTGATTTTTCACACCATTCTCTGTAAACTCTAAAGACTGTTGTGCATGAAAATCCCAGGAGATCAGCAGTTACTGAGATACTGAAACCAACCGGTCTGGCACCAATGGTCAAAGTCACTTAGATCACATTCCTTCCACATTCTGATGCTTGGTCTGAACAACAACTGAACCTTTTGACCATGCCTGCATGCTTTTATGCATTGAGTTGCTGCCACATGATTGGCTGATGAGATATTTGCATAAATGAGCAGGTGTACCTAGTACAGAGGCCATTGAGTAAGCCATAGAAGACAATTAAAATACTAACCAAACAACTTTCCTGGTTTTCAATATTAACTTCTCATGGCAATTCCTGTCTCTAATTGTCCATCCAAATGACAATCACTGCAATTTTGTTTAAGTCTGATCTTTTTTTGTCTATTATAAACAAGAAATTCTGCAGATACTGGAAATCCAAAGCAACACACACAAAATGTGGTGGAACTCAGGAGGTCAGGAAGCATCTATGAAAATGAATAAACAGTGGATGTTTCAGGCCGAGACCCTTCTTCGGGACTGGAAAGGAAGGAGGAAGACGCCAGAATAAAAATATCTCTTCTTTCAGTTAGTCCTGACGAAGGGTCTCAGCCTGAAAAGTCGACTGTACTTCTTCCTACAGATACTGCCTGCCCTGCTGCGTTCACCAGCAATTTTTATGTGTTGCTAGAATTTAAAAAAAGGTATCTTTACTTGTATCTTCGTCAAATTAGTCTAATGGAAATAGCTCACATGATACAGCCACAATCCATTAGCAAAGCTGCTGGAAAGACACTGTCCACAATTAATTTTGTACAGTTTACACAAATTCAGAGTGAGAAAAAGCCATTCAATACTCAAAATGTTTGTTACTTGCTGTCTCACTGTAACATAATGCCTGAGGGCTCAGGTGAGAGAAGCAAGGATAGGTGATAGTTTCTGCAGACTTTCCACAGATGGTGGGACATCCTAATCAGGCTTCTTGCTGAATTGTACCTTTAGAAACATCATTCACTGCTCCTCCATCAAGTTCTGAATCAGCCCTCTGCAGAGGTGACCACTCACTCCTCCTGCATTAAAAGGTACCAGAAATTTCCTCTTTGCCCTGGTTGCTTTGTCCAGCAGAACACCATACATAATGAATGGTAGTACATAATTTCTCATTATCAGCCTCTGAAAAGACTTGAACAAGTATAAAACATTCTGTTTTCAGTTTGTGCACTTCCTTGTTGAACAGGAACCATCCTCAACAGTTTGGAACAGCATGGACAAATAGTCCATTAGCACCTCCTACTGGTGAGGGCTCCATTTTAATAGAGTCTACTTTTCCTTGAAAAGCAAATACAGAATTAGAATTAATGTCAGTGACACGTCATGAAATTTATTGTTTTGCGGCAGCAGTACTGTGTTACACACAAAAATATACAAATTACATAAGAAAATGTATACAATTTATTATTGTAATATAGTTTTTTTGTGTATAAATACAGTGGATTCTGGTTAATTGGGACAGATCAGACCAGTACATTTTAACGCAATTAAGTGACTGCCCCAGTGAGCTGAAGTTTCAGGGAAGTAGTTAAAAAGGTATATAAAAAAACAAACTACCATTTAACTGAGTGACACATTATGTATTTAAGTGAAATACAGATTCAATTAGAACACTACCAATTCTATTGCAGTACTATAAAAGTATGTGTTAGTTCCTTGACAGAGGAATTCAACCAGTGTTCACTGCTATGTATAGGGTGTCCAGGGAGGGGTAGCACTTCTAGTGAAGGGGCTTATAGTGTCCATTCTGGGGCAGCTCACGCACCTTTGCTTCCTACCAGGTATGCAGCTCTCACCTGTAGCTCCAGCAGATTGTTGTGGATGAGATCAACCGAGAGATCCAACAGCCAAGAAAGGGGTTCTGCAGTGCTTCGTGGAGAGTGAAGGGCATGATAAGGCAGAGAAGATGATCTGATTACCCACTGCAACCAAGGAAAATCCCAGCTTGTGATGACTGCTCTACCACTGGACCCAGACTTCCGAGGTTGAGAGAGCAAAACTAACTGTCCCTGTCATAAGGGGGCGCTGGTGGCGGACCCAAATGCAAGACACAGACACTGAACTACTAGGACCAGGACGTGACTAGAGAGCTGGGACATGACTGGATGCAGACTAGGAGCTGGGACAAGAACACAGACTTGGGCTAGGACATTGGCTAGTCAAGCGGGACCAGGACTAGGAACTGGGAACTAGGAGCCTAGGCTTGGATTCCGAGCCAGAGACTGGACAAGGACCCAGAACCTGGGTCTTGACTTGGGCTCGGATCTCAGAACTAGGCAAGGACATAACGTGGCTACAGGACTGGACGAGGCTTGGGTTCGGACTCCGGAACTAGGCAAAGACATGATGTGGTCTTGGGAGAAAGGAACACAGAACACAGAGCCAGGACCCCTCCTTGGGAACAGGGCATTGGGCCGGGACTCATACACAGAACACAGAGAGACAGTTCCCGACACAAGGTAGCAGCAAATAGCCAGACCTACCTAGTGAAGGCATGGTCACCGAGACAGTTCCCAACTTAAGGTAGCAGCAAACAGCCAGACCTACCTAGTAAAGACATGGACACAGACAGTTCCCAACTCAAGGTAGCAGCAAACAGCCAGACCTACCTAGCAAAGGCATGGACACAGACAGTTCCCAACTCAAGGTAGCGGCAAACAGCTAGACCTACCTAGTAAAGGCACAGACACAAAGAGACAGTTCCAAACAACAAAAGACAGTTCCTTATCTAGACACAGCAAGGCTCCAGTCTTGCTCCAGCAGTTGAACTTGACAAAGACACAGGCAAGGCTTCAGGCAGAGGTTGCAGGCACAGCAAGTCTTCAGGAGGAAGGGGCAGAGAAGGGATTCAGACAGGAGGTTTTAACAAGAACAATCCAGCAGCCAAGCCATGGTCTTCGGAGGTATTTATGTGTCTGCCCAAACAAGAATCATGTGCCTTAATTAGAGCACCCAACAGAACAATGGATACCAGAAAACCCGGAATATGGATTGATGAACCAGATGGTGAACTGGAATGCGGACTTCACAGACCGGACCATGACAGTCCCAGTGCAACAGCCTTTTCGCTTTAAAAATTCTCCCACGCAGGTTTCACTGTCGTTATCAGATGCAACAGACAACAAAGACCGCATATTCTTTTGATTGACTATAATGAACAAAATTAGCCCATAGCACTAGTGCAGATAATGGACTGCCTTCATACAATACTGTCAATGGTTGTATCCTCCAAATCTTCGTTTTCATTGTAACATTCAAGATGATTGTTGATACCTTCAAATTCTTTGTAGTGCCTAACTTTTTGAAGTAGTGAAATCGTTTCATTTTCTCTTCCAGTGGTTTCTGGCATCTCCAAGCCTGAATGTTTGAAATCGCAGTGAGCAAAACAATTCTAAATTCCCTTACTGCTTATTTATCACCAACTATGACAAGAAAATCACTGCTTTTTGAACACAAGCACATACAACTGATGCTATTTAAACACTGTTTGCTCTAACCATGGTTTAGTGTCTAATAGCCACACAGTTTCACGTGACTGACGCTAGTGAGAAACTGTTCTGCAATTGTCTCCTGTCCCAATTAAATGGCATAGTGTCCCAAATAAACAAAGGGAATCCCAGCTATTTTCTTGGATAGTTTTTGTTCTTTAAGAGTTGTCTCAAATAGGTAGCTGCCCCAATTGACCGAAGGCCAAATGAACTACATTCACACACACATATATATAAGTTAGTGCAAAAATAATAAAATAGTGAGGGAGTGTTCATGGGTTGCTTCATCATCTGTTCAGAAATCTGATGGCAGAGGGGAAGAAGCTGTTCCTAAAGCATTGGGTGTGTGTCTCCAGGCTCCTGTAGCAATGAGAAGAGGGAGAGGGCATATCCTGGGTGATTTTGTCTTTAATTTTGCCATCTTTAGGGGCATCAACTTTTGAAGACGTTCTTAGTGCTGTGGAGGGTATTATCCATAATGGAGCAGGCTGAGTTAGCGACACTCTGCAGCTTTTTCTGATCCAGTGCATTGGAGCCTCCACAGCAGATGGTGACGCAACCAGTTCGAATGCTCTCGACGGTATTTCTGTAGAAGGTTGCTACAGACTTTGGTGACATATCAAAAATCAAGTTCAAGTCCAAGTTTAATTATCATTCCACCGTACACAGGATTCCAACCAAATGAAACAGTGTTCCTCTGGGGTAAGGTGTGAAACAGAGTACCAATAATCACAAACACCACACAACTCATATAGCACGTATAATTATGATAGCAGGAAACCATACAGTTATGAAAAATAATATAGAAATATAATCTTGTATATTTATGTTATATACAAAGTATTTATATTTGAGTGAGTGAGTTATTTATTTATTTGTTTGTTTGTTTATTTATTTATATAAATAATAATAGTGTAGCCCAAATCCCTGAGTGTCATGGTCTGTTAATTAATGGTGCATGGATGTTGTCCTGGAGCCATGTTTCTGCAAGAGCAAGCCACAACAGTTTCAAATTTCACACAAATGAATCTAGCTTGTCTTCCTGTGAGTGAACACTAGAGGGCAGCAGCGACAGTGTTCACTCATAGTGCAGGCCACTCCCAGTATGGAATCCGGAGGCACACAGCCAACTCTGGCCTCTCCTTTAGCAGACGCAACAGGCAACCCTGAGGCATGAGGGCTGTGTCAGAACATCTTTCAAGAGGATGAACCCCAGTAAGACATCAGGCCCTGATGGTGTACCTGACAGAGCTCTGAAAACTTGTGCCAACCAACTGGGAGAAGTGTTTCAAGGACATCTTCATTCTCTCACTGCTGCAGTCGGAGGTCCCCACCTGCTTCAAGACGGTGACAATTATACCAGTGCCCAAGAAGAGCAGGGTAAGCTGCCTCAATGATTATCACTCAGTCACACTCACATCTGCTGTGATGAAGTGCTTTGAGAGGTTGGTCATGCCTAGCATCAACTCCAGCCTAAGAAAGGACCTGGAGCCGCTGCAATTTGCCTTTCACCACAATAAGTCTACAGTGAATGCAATCTCCACTTGGCCTTGGATCACCTGAACAACAGTAATATTTACGTCAGGCTCTTGACTACAGCTCAGCATTCAACACAATCATGCCCCCAGTTCTAATCAACCAGTTCAAACAGTTGCAAAACCTGGGCCTATGTACCACCCTCTGCAACTGGATCCTTGACTTCCTCACTGGGAGACTACAGTCTGTGCGGATCGGTAAATAACATGTCCTCGCTGACATTCAACATTGGGGCACCTCAAGGATGTGTGCTTAGCCTACTACTCTACTCTCTCTACACCCATGAATGAGTGTCTAGGCGCAGCTCAAATGCCATCTATAAATTTGCCGATGATACTATTGTTTGCAGAATTTTAGGTGGTGATGAGGAGGAGTACAGGAGCAAGACACATCAGCTGGTTGAGGGGTGTCGCAGCAACACTATGCTCTCAGCATTAGTAAGACCAAGGACTTGATTGTGGATTTCAGGAAGGGGAAGTCAAGGGAACACACACCAGTGTTTGTTGAGGGATCAAAAGAAGAAAAGGTGGGTGCACAGTTTCAAGTTCCTGGCTGTCAATGTCACTGAAGATTTGTCCTGTGCCCAACATATTGATGCAATTAAAAAGAAGGCATGACAGCAGCTATATTTCAACAGGAGTTTGAGGAGAATTGGTATGTCACCAAAGACAGTCTTTAATTTCTACAGATGTAGCGTGAAGAGTATTCTAACTGGATGTATCACCGTCTGGTATGGATGGGCCTCTACCAAGGATTGGAAAAAGCTGCAGGAAGTTGTAAACTCTGCCAGTTCCATCATGGGCACTAGCCTCCCAGCATCCAGGACACCTACAAAAGGCGATGCCTCAAAAAGGCAACATCCATCATTAAGGAACCTCATCATCCAGGGCTTGCCCTCTTCTCATTGCTACAATCAAGGATGAGGTATAGGAGCCCAATGACATCTTAGGAACAAGAACCAAATGACTGAAGAGAAGTAACTGTTCTTGAGTCGGATGGGGTTGGACTTTTAGCTTCTGTGCCTCCTTTCTGATGGCAGTTGCAAGAAAATGACATAGACTAGATGGTGGGATCTATAGATATAGATATAAAGGGATGTGCCCATGATGCCTTTGTATCCTTGATATAAACCTCTATTTAAATATTCTTGTGTAAAGAGATTAAAGAAAGATGTACATCAAAACATTGAAACATACGTTTTGTATCAACGACCAGCGCAGTCTGAGGATGTGCAGGGGGCAGCCCACAAGTGTTCCTTTACTTCCAGTACTAACATAGCATGCCCACAACTCAAATAACCCTAACCTGTAAGTCTATCAACATGATCGAACATTGCCTTTAAAACTGCAACTATTAAAGACAATAACTTTGTGCATTCTTCTATGCAGCAAATGACCCCCACCCAGCCTCTTTCTGAGTTTTACAATCTGTCCTCTGGTGTTCTGCAGTCTGAAAGCATGTCTCTGTTCATTGTCAGTCTGTCCTACCACTCAGTCTGAGACAGAGACTTTGAATCTCAAATGGAATTTTTTAATACCTCCATTGACATTAAAGTTTTATTTACAAACGTAGATTTTGATGAATTTGTAGGGTTTTTTTTCCTCTCTAGTTTCTTGTTACCGTGAGTTACAAATTTACGACCTTTTTACAATGCTAATTTTCTGCAAAATAGGCATTGTAGAATTTTTTTATATTCTGGTGATTAGTTTGAGCGCATTTAATCGTCCCATCATGCTCTGCACTTCAATTCATCTTGACAACAGGGGTTGTTTCACTTACAGCATTCAGGAAATTGTTAACATGGGGGGAAAATGAAACAAAAACGGCTTTTAATCATCCCAGAGAGTACTTCTAACAAACTTGCGATTTTTGTAAATCTAGTCAGCTCCACCTTGGGTACAAGCCTACAAAGTATCCAGGACATCTTTAGGAAGCGGTTTCTCAGAAAGGCAGTGTCCATTATTAAAGACCTCCAGCACCCAGGGCATGCCCTTTTCTCACTGTTACCATCAGGGAGGAGATACAGAAACCTGAAGGCACACCCTCGGCAATTCAGGAACGGCTCCTTCCCCTCTGCCATCCGATTTCTAAATGGGCTTTGAAGCTTTGAACACTACCTCACTTTTTTTTAATACACAGTATTTCTGTTTTTACACATTTTTTAATAATTATTCAATATACGTAATTGATTTGTTTATTTATAATGTTTTATTTAATTTATTTTTTTTCTCTCCCTCTGCTAGTTTATGTATTGCATTGAGCTGCTGCTGCTAAGTGAATAAATTCCATGTCACATGCCGGTGATAATAAACCTGATTCTAATTCTGATTTTATTTTTGTTTTTGAGGAAAAGCCAACATATAAGTATATTCCTTGTCCCATTCTCTATTCTTGAATATTCTTATGTCATGCAATGTCCTCACCTGAGAATGGGTAGTTGACCTGGGTTTACACTTTGACCAGTTATGCTTGCAACGTGACTGCAAGGATGTATGCAAGAATTAAGCCTGTTAAAGGATTCCCCATTCTGGCCTCCTTCTTACTTCTTCTCACCTGCCCATCACCTCCCCTAGTGCCTATTCTCCTTCCCTTTCTCATATGGAGTCCACTTCCTCTCCCAGCAGTTTCCTTTTTCTCCAGCCCTTTACTTCTTCCACCTATCACCTCCCAGTTTCTTACTTCATCCCTTCTCCCCCATCCACCCGGCTTCACCTTCAAACTGTTACTCATTCCCCTCTCCCAACCTTCTTATTCTGGTTTCTCCCCCCTTCTTTTCCAGTCCTGATGAAGAGCCTCGGCACAAAAGGTCAACTTTTTATTCATTTCCATAGATGCTGCCTGACCTGCTAAGTCCCTCCAGTATTTTGTGTGTGTTGTTCAGCCTCTTAAAGGAGTTTTGATCTTGAAAAGTGCCTTCCCACAATATTTATATTCTGTGACACATCATGTGTCATTGGGCACGAGCCTGATAATTAAAAAGACAAAAGACACTGGAGATGCTGGAATCTGGATTGAAAACCATAATGCTGGAAGAACTCAGAGGGTCAAGCATCATCTTTGGAAGCAAAAGATGTAAGTCATTGTTTCAGGTCAAGACTCTGCATCAGGACTGAGAGGGAACAGATTATAACTGCAGAGAGGGAACTGGTAGCTAATAGGTGAAATCAGATGCAGAGGGGATAATGGGCAGATGGAACCAGATGGGGAAGGGGTTGGTGGAACAAAGGATGGTAGGTAATAAGGGAGCCAGATAGACAAACAGTGATGGGCAGATGGAGCCAATTATAGGGAGGCGATCAGAAAGATGCCTTCCCACAACACATCACATGTGTGAATATTGGGAATTTAGATTATTGTGAGTATTTGGGACCCATATCTAAGAAAGGACGTGCTGGCATTGGAGATGGTCTACAGGACATTCCCGAGAATGATCTTGGGAATTAAATGGTTAATGTATGAGGAATGTTTGAAGGCTTTGTGTCTTCTGGAGCTTAGAAGAATGACTGGTGGAGGAATCTCATTGAAACCTACTGAATATTGAAAGAGTGAATGTAGAAAGCATATTTCTAATAGTGAAAGAGTCCAGAACCAGAGGGCACAGCCTCTGGATAGGAGGGTGTCCCTTCAGAAAAGAGATGAGGAGGAATTTCTTCTGTCAGAGGGTGATGAATGTGTGGAATTCATTGCCACAGTTGGATGTGGAGGCCAAGTATTTACAGTGGAGGTTGATAGGTTTTTGATGAGGAAGACAATCAGAGGTTACAGGGAGAAGGCCGGAGAATGGGTTTGAGAAGGAAATTAAATCAGCCATGCTTGAATGGCAGAGCTGACTCATTGGGCCAAATTACCTAATTCTACTCCTATGTCTTATGATCTAAAGGGAGAAGAAATCTAGGTAGACAGTTAAATGTGAATGTGAAGAAAGCACTGAAATTGTAAACAACCCAAACAGAATAGAAGCTTTTCTTTGAATTTGTGTGTGTTGCTTCCCCATAGCAATAAAGAATGTCGAGGACAGGCAGACCAGTGTTAGAGTGGGATGCAGAGTTTAATGGGATGCAGTTGGAACCACAAGATGGCCAGCTGGACAAAGTTCAGATGTTCTGCAAAATGTTCACCTGGTCTACGCTTGGTTTCCCCAATGGAGAGGAAGAAAAGTTTTGGAGGAGGTGGGCCCAAGTAGACTTGGAATAAGGGTTGTTCCACATTACCAAAAAAGAAGACAAGCACAACCAGTGTCCATGCAAACCTGATAATTATTATGCCCAAGCACATTAAAGCTACATCACCCTGTCTTTGCAACAAATTAGCATCAACACCTGTCTAATTTGGCATATTTCCCCATCAGTCAGTGTTTTTGGGTGATGTATTTCTGCAATGCAAATCCCTCAACACTACCAATATCAGTAAAAACTCTGATTCTACATTACTAATGCACAAAAATATTTTAATGTTCATCTTATGTAATAAAAATTGCATGCTTTATGGAATGTTGATAGACTAGGAATTGGATGAGTTGTCTCACTTCGCAATTTTATCCTCCTTTATTATATGTCCTCATTCCAGAGACAAATCCAAACCACTGGTTCAAGAGAGCAGACAAGGCCCTAGTTCAATGTCTCATCCAAAAGACAGCACTCTTGATGAAGCCCTCCCACAGAATTGGACTCATGTCAACCTCAGTTTTTATGCTCACATCTGGACAACCTACAGTAATCCAACTCAGAGGCAAGAATGTGGCTAACTAAACCACAGCTGACAATCTAAGAAGGAGTATATTGGAAGACGTAATTTAAAGCCTTACTGAAAAGCATAATTAGTTGCACATATTATATGATGCCAATTATGTCAAAAGAAATCATGATGATTTCTTTGCTTTTGTAAAGAAAATATTCTTTATGATGAGGGACTTTTTTTTCTCTTCTCCCATTTGGGAAGTTTCATTAGTTCTGAGATTCTACAATTCCATTATACATTTAAACTACTGATACATTATCTCCTTCAAATATTTCATTAGTTGAGAATCTCCTCTCCTTATTTAGGTGTTTTCACATTTACACCAAAGCATACAGTGATATGCATTGTTTGAATCAAATCAATTAAATCAGTGAGGATTATGCCGGGAGAAGCGCGCAAGTGTTGGCGTGCTTCTGGTGTCAAAATATAACCATATTACAATTACAGCATGGGAACAGGCCATCTCGGCCCTTCTAGTCCATGCTGAACGCTTACCCTCACCGAGTCCCACCGACCTGCATTCAGCCCATAACCCTCCATTCCTTTCCTGTCCATATAGCTGTCCAATTTAACTTTAAATGACAACATCAAACCTGCCTCAACCACTTCTGCTGGAAGCTCGTTCCACACAGCTACCACTCTCTGAGTAAAGAAGTTCCCCCTCATGTTACCCCTAAACTTTTGCCCTTTAACTCTCATGTCCTCTTGTTTGAATCTCCCCCACTCTCAATGGAAAAAGCCTATCCATGTCAACTCTATCTATCGCCCTCATAACTTTAAATACCTCTATCAAGTCCCCCCTTAACCATCTACGCTCCAAAGAATAAAAGACACAACTTGTTCAACCTTTCTCTGTAACTTAGGTGATGAAACCCAGGTAGCATTCTAGTAAATCTTCTCTGTGCTCTCTCTATTTTGTTGACATCTTTCCTATAACTCGGTGACCAGAGCTGTAGACAATACTCCAAATTTGGCCTCACCAATGCCTTGTACATAATAGAAATAGGATGACCACACAACTCATTAATGCTAATTGTACATCTGTGGAATGTGGGAGGAAACTGGAGCACCCAGAGGAAACCCACGCTGTCACGGGGAGAACATACAAACTCCATACAGACAGTGGCAGGAATTGAATCCTGATTGATTATCGTTGGCGCATTAAAGGAATTTGACTAATTGTTACACTATCATGCTACCCCCAAACAGTAGATAAACTACTACTATGTCGACTCAGGCCTAGGGGGCCGGCGTCTGGCACGATGACGGACTCTCCACTTCTCCCTCTCCCTCCTCAGTGTGTTCAGTTCACCTACATTAGCCACGCCGCTGTCTTCCAGGAGCGTGTTGACCATAGTCTTGGGAGGGCGCCCAGCGTTCATCCTGGAACCCTGAATAGAAAAATAATTCTGATTTCTGTTAATGCTGTTATCAAAGGCAGCAGTTAACAAAATACAAAGAAGGTCTCAGCTTCAGTCCATGGTCATAGTGGAGCCTTCTTCAGTAGTAGGTTGGGTATGAGAATTGGTGTAGCCTCAAAGCTGTTCCAATCATTAAAAAAAAGATGAAATGGGGATGGGTTTGCGATCCAAAGGTTCTTCAGAAGTCAAGAATGAGTTATAAAACTCGTTGCTTACAGCCATTTTATTAAGTGTTACAAGAGCAAATGAGAAGAAGTGTTGAGAGAAACAAAGAGTAAACTAGTAAGTAGTTGTGGTCTTCTCATTCCAGATTAAAGGTAACAGAAATTCCATTGATAACAGTTAACCAATAAAACAAGCAACACACATAAAAGTTGCTGGTGAACGCAGCAGGCTAGGCAGCATCTCTAGGAAGTGGTACAGTCGACGTTTTGGGCCAAGACCCTTCATCAATTCCAGCATCTGCAGATTTCCTCGTGTTTGCGAACCAATAAAACAGCCAGATTCAAGTAATGTGACACCTGCTACTGAAACTAAAGAGTTTCTAGAAAAATATAGAGACAACTGTACTCTACTTCCTGGAAAATTCACTAAACAATTATATGTATATACTGTAGGTGATTATATAAAAGTACAAGCAATCATAGGGAAGTTGGTTGGTTGGCATCCAACTGTCTCAAAGGAGAATGGGTGATCATCATCATAGTCATAGCCATAGTCATAGTCATACTTTATTGATCCCGGGGGAAATTGGTCTTCGTTACAGTTGTACCACAAATAATTAAATAGTAATAAAACCATAAATAGTAATATGTGAATATGTAAATTATGCCAGGAAATAAGTCCATGACCAGCCTATTGGCTCAGGGTGTCTGACCCTCCAAGGGAGGATCATCATCATCACAAGCCTGGGTGGAAGATATGGAGATCCTGAGATGCCCAGTCATCAAGATCCCCCCTCTCGACATCACCAATGTAGTCCAAAGGAAAGCTTATGAAGCAATATGTTTGGTACCAGTTTGGCTATAGGAGCTGCCGGAAGGATGTTCAATGATGTCCAGCCGCCTTAGGGGCTCCACTCTGGATTTGCTCTTTGTGTTGCCTTCATCTCTCCCAAGGCTGCCCACAAGGCAGTGTGGCTATTTACCCTCAGCTGAGGGTCTGATTCACGAGCATCAGGGCATGGCCACACACCGGTGGGCCTGCATGCTGCGTGTGCAGGGGCCAGACCTCCTCACTGTCCTCTGTAGTTCAGCCTGAGTCTGAAAGGAGTTCAGTTGTCGTGCATTGCCAGTGAGGAGGAACTGCATGAGGCTTGCTGTTGGATAGGCTATGTACTGGCAGGGAGAGACTTAAATATTCAGCTCTCCTTTTCGCGAGACTGCTAGCCAGTGGTGGAAGCTGAAAGTGAGAGCGACAAGCACTACCCACTACACTACCACACTAGACACGTCACAACAACGATTTTGACACCGCAGTTAAACTACAAGAAAAATAACAATTCTACAACTTAATCCAACACCTCCACTCCCTGCATTATCACCTTAACCCTCAATTCCCTTAATATTCAGAAACGTATCAACCTCTATTTTGAATGAACTGAATGGAGGAGCCACCATTGCTCTCTAGGGTACAGAATTCACTGATTGAAGAAATCTCTCTTGATCTAATTCAATTATCTCAGGTTCCAGAGCCCTGATTCAGAATGATGCTATTACAGCATCAGAGACGCAGTTTCAATTCCGCTGCTGCCAGTAAAAACTCTGTATGTTCTCCCCATGACTGCATAGGTCCCCTCCGGGTGCTCTGGTTTCCTCCCACATTCCTAAGGTGCATACGTTTACTAAGTTAATTGGTTCCATGGGTTAACTGGGCAGCACAGGCACGTTGGACGGGAAGGGCCAACTACCGTACTGAGTCTCCAAATAATAAAAATATAACCACACTGTCAAGCCTCATAATAATTTTTTTTTAAGTTTCAATGCAATTTCCTCTCATTCTCCTAAACCCTAGAGAGTACAGGTCCAGTCTACTAAATATCCCTTCATATGGCAAAAAAAAACAGGAACATAATCCCAGAGAAATAAATTAGGAATCTGGGTCCTAATCACTTAATTCTTAGTGGAATGCGCACATGTATGGACAACTAGAAAAGACTCAACTGGTTTAACTGTTAAGCCACCACATTTACAATTGCCTAACAACAGGAATTCTGCAGATGCTGGAAATTCAAGCAACATACATCAAAGTTGCTGGTGAACGCAGCAGGCCAGGCAGCATCTGTAGGAAGAGGTGCAGTCGATGTTTCAGGCCGAGACCCTTCGTCAGGACTAACTGAAGGAAGAGTGAGTAAGGGATTTGAAAGTGGGAGGGGGAGGGGGAGATCCAAAATGATAGGAGAAGACAGGAGGGGGAGGGATGGAGCCAAGAGCTGGACAGGTGATAGGCAAAAGGGGATACGAGAGGATCATGGGACAGGAGGTCCGGGAAGAAAGACAAGGGGGGGGTGACCCAGAGGATGGGCAAGAGGTATATTCAGAGGGACAGAGGGAGAAAAAAGACAGTGAGAGAAAGAATGTGTGCATAAAAATGAGTAACAGATGGGGTATGAGGGGGAGGTGGGGCCTTAGCGGAAGTTAGAGAAGTCGATGTTCATGCCATCAGGTTGGAGGCTACCCAGACGGAATATAAGGTGTTGTTCCTCCAACCTGAGTGTGGCTTGGCTTCATCTTTACAGTAGAGGAGGCCGTGGATAGACATGTCAGAATGGGAATGGGATGTGGAATTAAAATATGTGGCCACTGGGAGATCCTGCTTTCTCTGGCGGACAGAGCGTAGATGTTCAGCAAAGCGGTCTCCCAGTCTGCGTCGGGTCTCACCAACATATAAAAGGCCACATCGGGAGCACCGGACGCAGTATATCACCCCAGTTGACTCACAGGTGAAGTGATGCCTCACCTGGAAGGACTGTTTGGGGCCCTGAATGGTGGTAAGGGAGGAAGTGTAAGGGCATGTGTAGCACTTGTTCCGCTTACACGGATAAGTGCCAGGAGGGAGATCAGTGGGGAGGGATGGGGGGGACGAATGGACAAGGGAGTTCTGTAGGGAGCAATCCCTGTGGAATGCAGAGAGAGGGGGGGAGGGAAAGATGTGCTTAGTGGTGGGATCCTGTTGGAGGTGGCGGAAGTTACGGAGAATAATATGTTGGACCCGGAGGCTGGTGGGGTGGTAGGTGAGGACCAGGGGAACCCTATTCCTAGTGGGGCGGTGGGAGGATGGAGTGAGAGCAGATGTACGTGAAATGGGGGAGATGCGTTTAAGAGCAGAGTTGATAGTGGAGGAAGGGAAGCCCCTTTCTTTAAAAAATGAAGACATCTCCCTCGTCCTAGAATGAAAAGCCTCATCCTGAGGGTCGATGCGGCGGAGACGGAGGAATTGCGAGAAGGGGATGGCGTTTTTGCAAGAGACAGGGTGAGAAGAAGAATAGTCCAGATAGCTGTGAGAGTCAGTAGGCTTATAGTAGACATCAGTGGATAAGCTGTCTCCAGAGACAGAGACAGAAAGATCTAGAAAGGGGAGGGAGGTGTCGGAAATGGACCAGGTAAACTTGAGGGCAGGGTGAAAGTTGGAGGCAAAGTTAATAAAGTCAACGAGTTCTGCATGCGTGCAGGAAGCAGCGCCAATGCAGTCGTCGATGTAGCGAAGGAAAAGTGGGGGACAGATACCAGAATAGGCACGGAACATAGATTGTTCCACAAACCCAACAAAAAGGCAGGCATAGCTAGGACCCATACGGGTGCCCATAGCTACACCTTTAGTTAAAAATTTTACAATTGCCTGCCTTTAATCACATGAAGCACATTCATATAGGACAACTGACAGAGGTGTTTCCAACAACATAATTAGGCAGAATACTCCTTCAGGAAAGGAAAAGTTCAAAAATGAAAAAAAAAATTATTTCCTGTTTAAAACATTCGAAATATTAATTGCTACATTTTCAGATTTATTTGCTGCAGTTCTGTCGGAGGTACATGTGTGCCCTCTGCTGGTCTTTAGAAATAACAATTTGGAAACTCATTCCTTCTGTAGAATTCCAATATATTGCAGAGGGGTGATCTGGGAATACAGATCCGTAATTCCCTGGAAGTGATGTTACAGGTAGATAGGGTTTTAAAGAGAACTTTTTGCATCATGGCCCTCATAAATCAGAGTGCTGAGTACAGGAGTTGGGGTGTTATGTCGAAGATGTATTAGAGGTTGGTGGTGCCGAATTTGAAGTATCGTGTGCAGTTTTGGTCACCTACATATAGGGAAAACATCAATAAGATTGAAAGGCCACGGAGAAAATTTATAATAATGTTGTCAGGACTTGACCTGAGTTACAGAGAAAGGTTGACTAGGTTAGGAGTTTATTCCCTGGAGCGTGGGAGAATGAGGGGAGATTTGACAGATCTATACAATATTGAGAGGTATGGATAGGGTAAATGCGTGTAGGCTTTTGCACAGAGGTCATAGGTTAAGGGTGAAAGGTGAAATATTTAAGCGGAACCGGAGGGGGAACTTCTTCATTCAGAAGGTGGTGCGAGTATGGAACAAGCTGCCAGCAGAAGTGGTGAATGTGGGTTCAGATTTGGATAAATATATGGATGGGAGGGATATGGAAGGCTACATTCCAGGTGCAGGTGGATGGGATTAGGCAGAATAACAGTTTGGCACAGACTAGATGGGCTGAATAGCCTTCTATTCTGTAGCACTTTATGAATAAATAATTTATTAATTATAAATAGATAATCTATGAATAAATGAATAATTTAATAGTTCAGTTTTAGGGAACTGCAGATCGCTATTGTAGTAAGCAGTTATTGTCTATCTCTAAAAATCCCAGTTGAGTAGACAGCGGTGAAAGGCTGTCTTGAACTGCTGCAATGTTTTAGTGATACTTTTATACTTGTTAAGGAGGCTCTAGTGTTTAGACCCAGTAATGATAAAGGAGCCACAGCATATTCCAAAGTTCGAATAGTGTGTCTTTGAGACAAACTTGCAAGTAGTAGCGCTTCCTTGCTCAAGTCAAAGTCAAAGTAAAATTTAGGTTGAGTCTGTGGTAAAGAAGCCAAATGCAATGTTGGCATTTATTTCAAGGGGATTAGATTATAAAAGCAAAGGGATAATGCTGAG